>NW_017670602.1:230987-283471 GCF_001879085.1 Nicotiana attenuata
GTACTAGAGGTGGAGCTCAGGCTGCTAGAGGTGGAGGCCAGCCAGCAGCAGGCCGACCCAGAGATGTGGTTCAGGGTGGCGAGGCCCAGCCCCGATGTTATGCTCTTCAGTCCAGGCCCGAGGCTGAGGCTTCAGATACAGTTATTACAGGTACGGTTCTGGTTTGCGATAGAGATGCTTCAGTGTTATTTGATCCAGGGTCTACGTATTCGTATGTATCATCCTATTTTGCACCGTACCTGGTCATGCCTAGTGATTCGTTGAGTGTTCCTGTTTATGTGTCTACACCGGTAGGTGATTCTATTATGGTCGATCGAGTCCATCGTTCTTGTATTGTGGTGATTGGGGGTCTTGAGACTCGTGTAGATTTATTGCTCTTAGACATGGTTGACTTCGATATTATATTAAGGATGGACTGGTTATCACCTTACCACGCTATCTTGGACTGTCATGCCAAAACTGTGACCTTAGCTTTACCGGGTATGCCTCGTTTAGAGTGGAGAGGGACTCCTGGTCATTCTACCCGCAGTGTTATCTCGTATGTGAAGGCTCGGCGTATGGTCGAGAAGGGGTGTTTGGCCTATTTGGCATATGTTCGTGATTCTAGTGCTGAGGTCCCTTCTATTGATTCTATGCCCGTTGTTCGTGAGTTTCCTGATGTTTTCCCTTCAGACCTGTCGGGTATGCCACCCGACAGGGATATTGATTTCTGCATTGATTTGGTTCCGGGCACTCAGCCCATTTCTATTCTGCCGTATCGCATGGCCCCGCCTGAGTTGAAAGAGTTAAAGGAGCAATTGCAAGACTTGCTTGAGAAGGGCTTCAATAGGCCTAGTGTTTCGCCTTGGGGTGCGTCGGTGTTGTTTGTTAAAAAGAAGGATGAGTCAATGAGAATGTCTATTGATTACCAGCAATTGAACAAGGTTACAATCAAGAATAAATATCCGCTGCCGAGGATTGATGATTTGTTCGACTAGCTTCAGGGTGCCATGGTATTTTCAAATATTGACTTGCGATCTGGCTACCATCGGTTGAGGATTAGGGCATCCGATGTCCCTAAGACAGCTTTCCGCACTCGGTACGGGCATTATCAGTTCTTCGTTATATCATTCGGGTTGACAAATGTCCCAGCAGCTTTCATGGATTTGATGAATTGAGTGTTCATGCCTTATTTGGATTTGTTTGTGATAGTCTTCATTGATGATATATTGATATATTCCTGCATCCAGGAGGAGCACGAGCAGCACCTTAGAGTGGTTCTTCAGACTCTAAGGGATAGTCAGTTATATGCAAAGTTCTCGAAGTGTGAGTTCTAGTTGAGTTCAGTTGCATTCCTAGGTCATGTTGTGTCAGCAAAAGGTATTCAGGTTGATCTGAAGAAGATTGAGGCAGTCAAGAACTGGCCTAGACTAGCATCAGCTACTGAGATTCGGAGTTTCTTGGGGTAGGCATGCTACTATCGTCGGTTCGTGGAGGGGTTTTCATCTATTGCAGCCCCGATGACCAGGTTGACCCAGAAGGGTGCCCAGTTCAGATGGTCGGATGAGTGTGAGGCGAGCTTTCAGAAGCTCAAGACAGCTCTGACTACGCCACCAGTGTTGGTTTTGCCCACAGGTTCAGGGCCTTATACAATTTAATGTGATGCTTCCCGTATTGGGCTTGGTGCAGTGTTGATGCAGGATGGCAAGGTCATTCCCTATGCTTCGCGGCAGTTGAAGATTCATGAGAAGAACTATCCTGTTCATGATTTGGAGTTGGCAGCCATAGTTCACGCATTGAAGATTTGGAGGCATTATCTGTATGGCGTGGCATGTGAGGTATTCACAGATCACAAGAGTCTTCAGTATTTGTTCAAGCAAAAGGAGTTGAATTTGAGGCAGAGGAGGTGGTTGGAGTTGTTGAAAGATTATGATATCACCATCTTATATAATCCGGGAAAGGCCAATGTGGTGGTCGATGCTTTGAGTAGGAAGTCAGCCACTATGGGCAGTCTTGCTTACATTTCGGTCGGTGAGAGACCGCTTGCTTTGGATGTTTAGGCTTTAGCCAATCAGTTTGTGAGACTGGATGTTTCTGAGCCCAGTCGTGTGTTAGCTTGCAAGGTCGCTCGTTCTTCATTAATGGAGCGTATCCTTGATCGGCAGTATGATGATCCCCATTTGTGTGTCCTTAGGAACACGGTGCAGCGCGGAGGTGCCAGGCAGGTTACTTTAGATGATGATGGAGTTTTGAGATTGCAGGGTCGAGTTTGTGTGCCTAATGTGGATGAGCTCCGAGAGTTGATTTTAGAGGAGGCCCATAGCTCCCGATACTCTATTCATCCGGGCGCTGCAAAGATGTATCAGGATTTGCGGCAGCATTATTGGTGGCGTAGGATGAAGAAGGATATTGTTGCATACGTAGCTTGGTGTTTGAATTGTCAACAGGTTAAGTATGAGCATCAGAGGCCTGGTGGTTCATTTCAGAGGATCGAGCTTCCCGAGTGGAAGTGGGAGCGGATCACTATGGACTTCGTTACTGGACTTCCGTAGACTCGGAAGAAGTTCGACGCAGTATGGGTCACTATTGATAGGCTGACCAAGTCAGCGCATTTCATTCCTGTGGTAGTCTCATATTCTTCTGAGAGATTAGCTGAGATCTACATTCGGGAGATTGTTCGCCTTCATGGTGTGCCTGTATCTATCATTTTGGACCGGGGTACGCAGTTCACCTCGCGTTTCTAGAGAGCAGTTCAGCGAAAGTTGGGCACACGGGTGGAGTTGAGTACAACATTTTATCCCCAGACAGACGGACAGTCCGAGCGGACTATTCAGATTTTGGAGGATATGCTCCGAGCTTGTGTCATTGACTTTGGAGGTTCGCGAGATTAGTTCTTGCCTTTAGCAGAGTTTGCCTACAACAACAGCTACTAGTCGAGCATTCAGATGGCTCCTTATGAGGCTTTATATGGTAGGCGGTGTAGGTCTCCGGTTGGGTGGTTTGAGCCGGGAGAGGCTCGGTTGTTGGGTACGGATCTGGTTCAGGAGGCCTTGGACAAGGTCAGGATCATTCAGGATAGGCTTCGTTCAGCTCAGTCCAGGCAAAAGAGCTATGCAGACCGCAAGGTTCGAGATGTGGCTTTTATGGTCGGTGAGCGGGTATTACTCCGAGTGTCTCCCATGAAGGGCGTGATGAGATTTGGGAAGAAGGGCAAGCTTAGCCCTAGGTTCATTGGTCCATTTGAGATTCTTGATCAAGTGAGTGAGGTGGCTTATAGACTTGCATTGCCGCGGAGCTAATGAGCCGTGCATCCAGTGTTCCATGTGTCCATGCTTCGGAGGTATCACGGCGATCCATCCCACGTGTTAGATTACAGCACTGTCTAGTTGGACAAGGACTTGTCTTACGAGGAGGAGCCGGTGGCTATTCTTGACCGGCAGGTTCGTCAGTTGAGGTCGAAGAGTTTTCCTTCTGTTCGTATTCAATGGAGAGGTCAGCCTCCTGAGGCATCGACCTGGGAGTCCGAGTCCGATATGCGAAGCCGTTATCCCCATCTTTTCCCCGACTCAAGAACTTCCTTCTTCTGTCCGTTCGAGGACGAACGGTCGTTTTAGAGGTGGAGAATGTGATGACCCAAAAGGTCATCACTTGTTTTAAATTAAATTATGTGCTTCCGAGGCCTTGAAAACCTCATTTAGAGCCACCTCGATTAGTGTGTGTGGTCCGGGCGCGTAGCCGGAAAGCTTATATGTGAAAAATTGTGAAAAATTAGAAGTTTTGACTGTAAAATGAATAAATTTGACTTCGATCAATGTTTTGGGTAAACGGACCCGGACCTGTGATTCGACGGTCCCCGAGGGTCCGTAGGAAAATATGGGATTTGGGCGTATGCCCGGAATTGAATTCCGAGGTCCCAAGCCCGAGAAATGAATTTTTAAAGAAAATTGTTTTCTGAAATTGTTCAAGGAAATTTGAAATGAAATTTGATTAGAACGTGTTGGTATCGGGCCCATATTTTGGTTCCGGCACGCGGTACAGGTCTTATATATGATTTAAGGTGTTTCTGTAAAATTTGGTGAAAAACGGACGTCGTTTGACGTGATTCGGACCTAAATTGCTAAATTTGATACTTGATGAAGCTTGAGAAAATTTTTTTCATTTTGAGGTTTGATTCATTGTTATTGAGGTTATTTTGGTGATTTGATCGCACGGATAAGTTCGTATGATGTTGTTGAGCTAGTACCTATGTTTGGTTAGGAGCCCCGAGGGCTCGGGTGTTTGTCGGATGTGTTTCGGGAGGTTTTTGACTTGAGTAAAAGTTGCAGATTTCTGCTGTTAGTGCCCACGGATTTTACCCTTCGTGTTCGCGTGGAACCACTCGCGAACGCGTAAGGCAAAAAATCCTAGGAGCCCATTTTCTTCTTCGCAAACGCGAATGTTGAGACGCGAACGCGAAGCTGAGGGAGGAAGACCCTTCGCGAACGCGTCCCTCCACTCGCGAACGCGTAAGGTTGAGGGGAGGGATCACCTTTTTGTTCATCGCGAACGCGGCCACTGGCCCGCGAACGCGAAGGCTCGAGGAGCCAAAGCTCCGCGAACGCAAGCCTGATGTCGCGAACGCGAAGGTCACCAAAGCTGGACTCATCACGAGCGCGATAGGCCTATCGCGAACGCGATGAAGGCCTGTCCAGTGATTTTAAAACAGAAGCAAAACGGGAGTCTTCATAATTTTCATAACTTTTTCTTCCAAACTCCAAATTGGGCGATTTTTGAAGGGGAACTTCACCACAAATTCATAGGTATGTAATCTTAGACTCATTTTCTTCAATTTTCATTAACACCCATTAGATTTCTAGGCCTAAATCATGTAAATAAGGTTGAAAAATTAGGGATTTGGGTAGAACTAGGGCTTTTTGAATAATTGGGATTTAGACCTCGTTTTGGGGTCGAATTCTGAAAATAATTATATATTTGGACTCGTGGGTGAATGGGTGATTTGATTTTGGTCCGAACCTCGTGTTTTGACCAAGCGGGCCCGGGGTCAATTTTTGGGTTTTTGGGAAGAATGATTAAATGGCTATAATTGAGCATTGGAATTGGATTATTTAGCATTTATTTATATTATTGAGTTAATTATGTATAGATTCGATTGGGTTGGAGCCGAATTTGAAAGGAAAGGCGGTATTTGAGGCTTGAGTTGGCCGTGGAAGTTTGAGGTAAGTGTTTGGTCTAACCTTAGCTTGAGGGATTAGGAGTTGAGTCCTATTTGCTATCTGGTAATTGTTGAGTACGACGTATAGGCATGGTGACGAGTATCGATACATTGGTATCTAGCATGATCGTGAGTCCTTAAATTGTGAATATCTTGATTTCGTTGTATCTTTCATGCCTTGGTGATGATTTCTATTTGTTGTGAAAAGCTTGTGGAAGGAAATTGTGACCTTTGAACATCGAGGAGCATTGGCTCAAGTTATATTACAAATTGTGAAAGTATATGAGATGATTGAACCCCTTTGGAGCACTGGCTCAAGTGGTAAAGTGAGTTATGAAATAAAAGTGAAAAAAAGAGAAAGAGTTATTAAATCGTTCCCTTGCCGGGATATTGTTGCTTTGTTGATTATCTCCCTTACCGGGATGTTGAGATTATTGATGTTGTTCCCTTGCCGGGATTTAATTGTTAATTGCGTTCCCTTGCCGGGATTTCTATCATTATCTTGTTTAATTCATTGCCCCTTTGTTTGTGATTGTTGTTTGGGTGAGGAAGAGTGTTAAAGCACGAAGGGTGATGCCGTGCATTGTTTGCTATTGTGAGGAAAGAGTGTAAAGCACGAAGGGTGATGTCGTGCCGTACGATGTACCATTCCGTATCGATTTTCATTGATTACATGGTGAGGAAAGGGTGTAAAAGCACGAAGGGTGATGCCGTGCACATTGTTATTATATGATTGATTTGGTGAGGATGAGAGTAAAAGCACGAAGGGTGATGCCGTGCAAATTGTTGATTTCTGATTCTTGTTGATATTCTAGTTATGTTGTTTCTTTCCTTACTTGATGCTTTCTATTCGGAACTGTTATCTCCCCCGCAGCATGTTTCCCCCTCCCACATTGACTGGTTATTTTCTTTATTTCATTTCCGCTGTATATATGTATATTCGAACTGCACAGGTTTATTTGATAGTCTGGTCCTAGCCTCGTCACTACTTCGCTGAGGTTAGGCTTGACACTTACCAGCACATGGGGTCGGTTGTGCTGATACTACACTCTGCACTGTGTGCAGATCTAGGAGCAGCTTTCGGACAGTAGTTGGAGGGCTTCCTTCAGTCCACCCGGAGATCCAAGGTAGACCTGCAGGCGTCCGCAGGCCCTGGCGTATCCCTCTATCTCTATTCCCTGTTTCATGTTCTTTGTTCAGAAACAGTTTATTGTATTTTCTTCAGACCTTGTATGTAGTGACTCTTAGACAGTCTGTGACACTGTGATACCAAATTTTGGGTATTTGAGGTTTTAGAAGTTGCAATAGACGTTGATTCCAGATATTTTATTCTTATCTTCCGCCTAATTATTTAAAGTTCCGCTGATTTCATGTTATCACTTATATTTGTTAAAAAGAAGTAATTTGTTAACGAAGTAAGCAGTTAAGTTTTGGCTTGCCTACTACCAATAGTTGGCGCCATCACGACTCCCGAGTGAGGAAAATTCGGGTCGTGACACTGATCAGGAGATGGCGACTTATTTGAAAGACGCATCCGATGCCCAAGCCGAGTTGAAGAGGGTCCTTGATCGTGGAGAGAGGATCGAAGAATATGCTCGCTGCAAATCTCGAAGAAAGGTTCTCGAGGAGATCGGCGTCAGGGGTTTTATTCTCTCGGAATAGTTGGTGCTAGCGAGGGCGGACGAGCGTGATGCTCGGTTACTCCTGTCCGACGCTGAGGGGAGTGAAGAAGAGGCCAGTAGGCCGTAGCTCTCGGGGGTGGGGCGTCAAGCTCACCATTCCGTATGTAGTATCTTCAGAGTATGTTCGTAGACGGAGAATGTATTTTTCCGCGTATGTATATAAAAGAAAACTCTTTGCGGCTTTAGTTCTTCTGTACCCATTTTTGTCCCTTATTTGGCCAGGTGAACTGGTCTCAGAGTTGGTGAGAATCCTTGAATTCGTCATATGGCCCTGGGGCTCATTAGGCTGGCCCGGGGGCTCTTACGCGCTCGGTCGATGCGACCTCTAGTTCAAGCAGGCGTCTGAGCACTTATGCTTTTGCTCAACTATTTCGGGTAAAGTCTCCGAGTCGGGTTTCGACTCGAGCTCATATGGCCCTCAAGATTTTTATGTTTGCATGGGCTGGCGACAATGGCTCTTACGCCTTTGATCGAAGCGATCTTTTATGTGAATGGCCCTGAGGCTTATTAGGTTGGCAACAATGGCTCTTACACTCTGGCCTGAGGCATTTGTAGTTAACATTTTTGGGTCCTGTCTCCGAATCGGGTTACGACTCGAGCTCATTTGACCCTCAAGTTTTTAGATGAACTGGTGGTGATGGCTCTTACGCTTTAGGCCGGTGCGGCCTTTTATGTAAGCTAGCGACAATGGCTCGTACGCTTCGGGCCGATGTGGCCTTTTATGTAAGTTGGCGACAATGGCTCTTACGCTTCGGGCCGATGCGGCCTTTTATGTAAGCTGGCGACAATGGCTCTTACGCTTCTGGCCGATGCGGCCTTTATTGTAAGATAGCGATGATGGCTCTCATGCTTTGGGTCGAAGCGACCTTTTTAATGTAGGCTTTATTTTCCTCTCGTTAAGGATTTTTGAAATGATTTTGCCTGACCCGTCATCGGTTCGGGAAGAACCTCGATTTCAAGTCATTTGCGGCGATGTTCGAGCACCTCGGAAGGTTTGGCTCGTGGGCTGAGTAGCTTGAAGCCTTGTGATTTGGAGCTGACATGGTTGAAGCTCTTTTGCTTGTCGAGGGTAGCCTGTTTAACCGGTTCTTTTCGAAGTAGATTCGAATTAATGGCCCATGATTTTGTAGCGACGGTCGGGCGTCCCCGAGTCGCGTTAGTTTGGCTGGTACAGCCGTATGACCGTAGTCATTCGTGTTTGGCCGGAGCCATTTTTGGTCCCGAGTGTAGTAGTTTAGGTGCCTATATTGAGGGTATGCCTTTTCAGGAATCTTACAAATGCGATATATAGCCTAAACTTCGGGATTTTATGCCTGTAGTAAGGTCTTACAAAATTTTCATGCCTTTGAGGTCATACAGTTTGTTGATACTTGGTATAAGCATGATTCATGCCTTGCTTGAGGTCTTACAGTTTTTGTTGTTGCCTTATGTAGGTCATACGAGACCGAGTCTGCCCGTTGGGGGTCTTACGGCCTCGGGTTTTTTACTGAATGGCGATTGGCGACAGTCTCCTAGTCATCGAGTTCATTTTGGCTCGAGAGCCGTTACTCGTGAGCTCAGAATTGCCTCGTTGAGGGCTTACGACTTTGGAGATTCCGACCCTAAGGTCGTGCGTTTTCTGAGTTTTTTGATGCCAGTCTCCGAGTATTCGGGGCTTTCTTTCTTTTTTGGAGACATTTCGTGATTTTCGTGCTGCCTCATTGAGGGCTTACGAGTGTGGAGATTCCGACCCTGAGGTCACGCGGGTGCCTAATTATCGATGCTTGTCTCCGAGTATTCAGGACGCTTCTTGATGAAGGAATCGTTCTGGCGAAAATGCTGGGTTTTCTTTGGAGCATGAGATATGTTGACAAAAAGCAATCCTTGATTATTTGGCACTAGTACATGTGGCTCTGCCATTGGGGGCTCGGCTATGCGGACACGGTTCATTCGACCGTTTGGTCCGGTACATCATTTTCCCATTGGGGCCTTATTTGGCATTTCTTGGCTCTTTTGAGCGGATGATCTTCCGAGAGGATGTTGTCCGACGCTCGGGATTGATAGCAAAAGAAGCCTTGAAGACTTGTTAGATTCCCCTTAGGTAGCATATAGGTGTTGCCTCGTTAAAAACCTTGCCGGCAAAACCATCTTTGGGACAAAATCTCGGTCGAACGAAAAGAGCGCAACGGATTCTTTTAAAACCTTAAGGTCTTCGGGCTGGGTCAGCGCTTTTGACTGCTTTGATCGGGTGCCTGCATAAAGGTTTAGTATAAAGTATAAAATGAAAAGGGAGATGGTTATACCTTATCGTGGGATGCGCTGGCGACGTTCCGAGGTCTGGTATGCCCCTGTTGTTTGTAATGAGGGCTCGGTACGGTTCTCTTCCATATCTAATCGGGCTTAGCCGAAGACGTAGTTCGATTATCCTTTGGCTCTTCCGAGAGTGGAGATATTGGTGTCGGTGCCACGTCGTGCACCGCGAACATTTCCCTCACCGCGTATTGTTCCCCGTGGACGGTTTTGATCCCGTCTTTTGTCGGGAATTTCATCATCTGGTGGAGGGTGGACGGTACTGCTCTCATGCAATGTATCCACGGTCGTCCGAACAAGGCGTTGTACCTCATGTCTCCTCCGATGACATGGAATTTGACATTTTGGGTCGTGCCGGCCACGCTAACTGGGAGAGTGATCTCTCCTTTCGTTGTTTCGCTTGCCATGTTGAATCCGTTGAGGACTCGAGTGGCGGGCACGATCTGGTCTAGCAGTTCGAGCTGCTCTATTACTTTCGACCAGATAATGTTGGTCGAGCTACCTGGATACACGAGTACACGTTTTATTTGAAATGTATTTACGAGGAAAGAGATTACCAGTGCGTTGTTATGAGGTTGGGACAAGGTCTCGGAGTCCTCCTCGCTGAATGTGAGGGCATCCTCGGGTATGTATCCCCGGGTTTGCTTTTCTCTGGTGATGGATATTTTTGTCCTTCTCATCACGGGTTCCTTGGGAGCGTCGGCGCCCCCTAATATCATGTGGATAACATGTCGTGGCTCGTTTGCTTCGTTCTTCTTGCCCGCTTCTCTTTCTCGGAATTTATTATTGGCTTAGTCGCTCAAGAATTCTCTGAGATGACCTTTATTGAGTAGACTGGCTACTTCCTCTCGTAGCTGGTGACAATCCTCGGTTCTGTGGCCATGCATGTTGTGAAATTCGCATACCAAATTATGATTCCTTTGGGAAGGATCCGATTGTACAGGCTTGGGCCATCTGGTATCCTTGATTTTGCTGATGGCGAACACGATGTATGAAACATCAACGTTGAAGTTATATTCTGATAGGTGTGGTGCCCCTGTTGGCCCTGTGTTTCCGTCGAATCCGGCTCTGTCAAAGAGTCCCCGAGGATTCTGCCCTCGGTTGATCAGTCGGTCGTTGCGATGCGGGTTGCGTCTTGGGGCGTTTCTTCTGTCTTCAGTGTATGGCTGATACCTTTCTTTATTTGGCTTCGATTCCTTTGCTAAGAGCCTGCTCGGGTATACTGAACCCGAAGGGGCTCCTAATTGATCATCCTCGACCCTGATCTTTGACTGGTATCGGTTGGGGACATCCGACCAGGTTACGGTAGGATACTCGATCAGATTCTCTTTCAGCTGCCTTGAGGCCACTGAACTCCGCTCGTTCAGGCCTTGAGTAAAGGCCTGTACCGCCCAATCGTCGGAGACCGGGGGTAGTTCCATTCGTTCCGTTTGGAAGCGAGATACAAACTCTCGTAGTATTTCGTTCTCCCTCTGCCTGATCTTGAATACGTCAGACTTCCTCGTTGCTACTTTGATGGCATAGGCGTGTGCCTTTATGAAGGAATCTGCCAGCATGGCAAATGAGTCATGGAGTTGGGAGCTAGGTTATGGTACCACATCATGGCCCCCTTTGAGAGCGTTTCCTCGAACTTCTTCAGCAAGACGAACTCGATCTCGTCGTCTTTTATGTCGTTGCCCTTCACTGCGCACGTGTAGGCGGTAATGTGCTCGTTGGGGTCTAAGGTCCCGTTGTATTTCGGGAGTTCCGGCATTCTGAACTTCTTTGGAATGGGTTTCGGAGCTGCTTCCTCCGGGAACGGCCGCTGCACGAACTTCCTCGAGTCTACGCCTTTCAGGACCGGGGGCCGCCCGGGATTTAGTCGACCCTAGAGTTGTATGTTTCGACCTTCTTGTCGTTGGCTGCTATCATTTTCTCGCCCGATTCGATCCTTCTGGTAAGATCCTCGAGCATTTTTACGATAGCAGGGTCGGCTATCGAACCATTATTGCTCAATCTCTCTGGTACCTGTTCAGCCGGGGGAGTTGTTCCTGGTGCTACGGTGCTGGGAGTTTTTGGGTGGCTTTGCAGCTGAGCGATAGCCAGCTGCCTGCAACATTTCAAAAATAACATGAAGGCTAACTTCTTGTTCTTCTCGAGCTGGGGGTTTTTGGGCTTCCTGTTGGTCGCCTTGTTGTATGCTCCTGTCGGTGCGTGAGGTTTTGTCGATCCGTTGTGCGTCGCGCGAGCCCGCGTCCGTTGGAATCGGCCTAGGTGCGTTCTCGGGGTTCCGTGGTGGCGTACCAACAATCGGAACAGCCACACCATTTTCTCCGTGATTTTTTGTCACGACCCGGATTTTCCACCCTCGGGGGTCGTGATGGCGCCTACTCGTAGAAGCTAGGCAAGCCACATATCATAAACTCTTAATTCCTTTGTTTTAAATCCTTTTTATCATTCATAACAACAAGCGATAAATATTTAAATAACAGAGCCCGCTAATATTTTAAAGCGGAAGACTTAAATTATATAAGCTGAACTAAATACAGAAATCAACATGTGCCTCTACCCAAGAACTGGTGTCACAACATCCACGGACTACTAAGAGTACTAAATACAATCGTTTGAAAGAAATATAACACTGTTTGTCTCGAAAACATGAGATACAGAATGAAATATAAGATAGAGGAGACGCCGGGCCTGCGGACGCGTGCAAGGCTACCTCGGAGCCTCGGTGGACTGAAGGCTGGCTCCCGAGCTACTGCTGCTGTCCGGGGCCTGGATCTGTGCAAAAGAGCACAGAGTGTAGTATCAGCACAACCGACCCCATGTGCTGGTAAGTGACTAGCCTAACCCCGGCGAAGTAGTGACGAGGCTAGACCAGACTACAAAATAAACCTGTGCAGTCATATAATGTATAGCGAAAAGTAAAGCAGGTATAAGCAAGTAAGGATGGGAGGGGGAAACATGCTTCGGGGAATAACACGTAAAACAGAATATCAAGAGAACCATAAAGGAATCAAAATCCAACCCCTAACAAGAATAAGAAAAACAAAGGTAGATCTCTTTGTCAGTACACATCTCGTTGCAAGCGTGCAACCCGATCCCATTTCCTGTATCTGTGGCAGGTCGTGCCACCCGCTACCCATTTTACTTATATCACATGGTAGGCGTACCACCCGCTCCCATTTCATTATATTAACAGTTCTTCCAAATGAAATTACTCCAACAAATGCAACAACTAATACGAATTCATAAGACAACAAAATACACAATAATTATGACTCACCGAGGAAAACAAATAATGACAAGTAGCAATTTAATTATGGACTTTAAGGAGCAAATAGGCAATTTAAGATTTAGTATGCTAAATGTCAAGTAGCAATTAAGTCACACAAACATGTAGAGTTATAGCATAAATTCAAGGCATAATGTTGCGCAAGGATACCTAGGGCCAATAATAACAAGTAACACAATAAAGGAAAATGCCAACAAAAAGAATCACAGTAATAGTGGAATAAGACAATTAATGCACTTGAACCGATAACAACAAGAAATCATAACAAACGGCAACAAGTGCACGGCATCACCCTTCGTGCTTTAACACTCTCTCACCAAAACAATGTACGGCATCACCCTTCGTGCTTTACGCTCTTCCTCACCCAAACAACAATCACAAGGCAAATAGGATAAGGGAATCTATAACATCGAAATAAAATCAAGTAACAACAGAAAATCAGTAAATAAAAGTAAAGGACAGCATAACTCAATTATCAGCAAGAATCAGGAAAATCAAAGGCAAGTACACGGCATCACCCTTCGTGCTTTTACTCTCGTCCTCACCAAGCAATAATATAATGAAAACGTGCACGGCATCACCCTTCGTGCTTTTACTCTCTTTCCTAACTAAAGCAATTAGAATAATAAAATGTGCACGGCATCACCCTTCATGCTTTTACTCTTTTTCCTCACATGTAATCAATAGAATTGGCACGGAATGGTACATCGTGCGGCACGGCATCACCCTTCGTGCTTTACACTCTTTCCTCACAATAGAAAATAATGCACGGCATCACCCTTCGTGCTTTAACACTCTTCCTCACCCAAAGAACAATCACAAACAGGGGCAAGGAAAATAAACAAGAACATACAGGAATCCCGGCAAGGGAACAACAATTTAACAGTTAAATCCCGGCAAGGGAGCAACAAGTAAATAACTAAATCCCGGCAAGGGAACAACAATTAAATAATTCAATCCCGGCAAGGGAACATTTCAATAACTGTTTCTCTATCTTTCACTTGTACTTCATAACTCACTTTACTACTTGAGCCAATGCTCCAAAGGGTTCAATCATCTCATATACTTTCACAATTCATAATATAACTCGAGCCAATGCTCCAAAATGTTTAAAGGTCTCAATTCCTTCCATAAACTTTTCACAACAACTAGAAATCATCACCAAAGCATGAAGAATACAACAAAATCATGAAAATCATAATACAAGACTCACGGTCATACTTGACACCAACGTATAGATACTCGTCACCATGCCTATACGTCGTACTCAATATTTATCACATAGCAAATAGGACTCAACTCCTAATCCCTCAAGCTAAGGTTAGACCAAACACTTACCTCAAACTTCCACGGCCAATTCAATCCTCAATAACCGCCTTTCCTCTCGAATTCGGCTCCAAATCAATTGTATCTACACAATAATGACTTCAATACATCCATAAATGCTAAACAACACAAACCCAATGCCAAATTATAGCTTTTCCATCATATTTCCCAAAAACTCAAAAATCGACCCCAGGCCCGCTTGGTCAAAACACGAGGTTCGGACCAAAATCAAATCACCCGTTCACCCACGAGCCCGAATATATAATTTGTTTTCAAATTCGACCCCAAAACGACGTCTAAATCAAGAAAAATCAAAAAGCTCTAACTCTACCCAAATACCCAATTTTCTACCTTAAATCACATGTTTTAATCCTAGAATTTCAATAGATGTTGATGAAAATGGAAGAAAATTAGCTAAAAATTACTAACCCAAGAGGTTTTGATGAAGAATCGCTTCAATGGTCGCCTAAGAGCTTGGAGAAGAAAGGTTTTGTGAAATATTTGGTGAATCCCGTATGCTACTGTTTCTGAAGTTTTAAAAATTTTACTGGACGAAAATGCTCTATGCGATCGCGAAGAATGTAATGCGATCGCATAGACTAAGGGGAAAATGGTCATTGCGATCGCGAACAGAGCATTGCGATCGCATAGAAGAAACAGGCTGGGCATCGCGATCGCGAATAGCACTATGCGATCGCATAGAGGAAAATATAGGACCTCTCAGACTTAACACTATGCGATCGCGGGAGACACTATGCGATCGCATAGAACAAAACTGAACCCCTGAAAATTACTCTATGCGATCGCGGGCCTACTTATGCGATCGCATAGTACAAATCACTGGACACCAAAAAGCTGCAGAAAAACCAGATTTTTTCTCAGTTCAAAACACTCCGACACCTATCCAAAACTCACCCGAGCCCTCGGGGCTCCTAGCCAAACGTACGTACTAACTCAATAACATCATGCGAACATATCCGTGCGATCAAATCGCCAAAATAACATCATTATCAACAATTAAATCTCAAAATCAAAGCATTTTTCTCAAACTTCATAAAGCATAAACTTTAGCAATTTAGGTCCGAATCACGTCAAACGACGTCCGTTTTCAACCAAATTTCACAGGAATGACTTAAACCATATATAAGACCTGTAACGGGTGCCAGAACCAAAATACGGAACCGATACCAACACATTCTAATCAAATATCATTTCAATTTTTCCTTAACAATTTTAGAAAAACAATTTCTTTTAAAAATTTATTTCTCGGGCTCGGGACCTCGGAATTCGATCCAGGGCATACGCCCGAGTCCTATATTTTCCTACGGATCCTCCGGCACCGTCAAATCATAGGTTCGGGTCCGTTTACCCAAAATGTTGACTGAAGTCAAATTTATTCATTTTAAAGTCAAAACTTAGCACTTTTCACAGAATTTCATATCTAAGCTTTCCGGCTGCGCGCCCGGATTGTGCACGCAAATCGAGGCAACTCTAAATGAGGTTTTCAAGGCCTCGGAAGCACAGAATTAATTAAAAACAGGTGATGACCCCTTTGGGTCGTCACATTCTCCACCTTTAAAACAACCGTTCGTCCTCGAACGGATAGAAGAAGGAAGTACCTAAGTCAGGGAAAAGATGAGGATAGCGGCTCCGCATATCAGACTCGGACTCCCAGGTCGATGCCTCAGGAGGCCGACCTCTCCACTGAACACGAACAGAAGGGAAACTCTTCGACCTCAACTGACGAATCTACCGGTCTAGAATAGCCACCGGCTCCTCCTCATAAGACAAGTCCTTGTCCAACTAGACAGTGCTGAAATCTAACACATGGGCTAGATCGTCGTGATACCTCCGAAGCATGGACACATGAAACATTGGATGCACAACTGATAAGCTCGGTGGCAATGCAAGTCTATAAGCCACCTTTCCCACTCGATCAAGGATCTCAAACGGGCCAATGAACCTAGGGCTAAGCTTGCCCTTCTTCCCAAATCTCATCACGCTCTTCATAGGTGACACTCGAAGCAATACCCGCTCAGCGACCATGAATGCCATATCTCGAACCTTGCGGTCTGCATAGTTCTTTTGCATGGACTGAGCTGAATGAAGTCTATCCTGAATGATCCTGACCTTGTCCAAGGCCTCCTGAACCAGATCCGTACCCAACAACCAAGCCTTTCCCGGCTCAAACCACCCAACCGGAGGCCGACACCGCCTACCATATAAAGCCTCATAAGGAGCCATCTAGATACTCGACTGGTAGCTGTTGTCGTAGGCAAACTCCACTAAAGGCAAAAACTGATCCCACGAACCTCCAAAGTCAATAACACAAGCTCGGAGCATATCCTCCAAAATCTGAATAGTCCGCTCGGACTTACTGTCCGTCTGGGGATGAAATATTGTGCTCAACTCAACCCGTGTGCCCAACTCTCGCTGAACTGCTCTCCAAAAGCGCGAGGTAAAATGCGTACCCCGGTCCGAAATGATGGATACGGGCACACCATGAAGGCGAACAATCTCCCGAATGTAGATCTCAGCTAACCTCTCGGATGAATAGGAGACTGCCACAGGAAAGAAATGCGCTAACTTCCTACTCAAAGCATCGGCCACCATATTGGCCTTTCTCGGATGATTTAAAATGATGATATCATAATCCTTCAACAACTCCAACCACCTCCTCTGCCTCAAATTCAACTCCTTTTGCTTGAACAAATACTGAAGACTCTTGTGATCCGTGAACACCTCACATGCCACGCCATACATATAATGCCTCCAAATGTTCAATGCGTGACTATGGCTGCCAACTCCAAATCATGAACCGAATAGTTCTTCTCATGAATCTTCAACTGCCGCGAAGCATAGGCAATAGCCTTGCCATCCTGCATTAACACTTCACAAAGTCCAATACGAGATGCATCACAATAAACTGTATAAGGCCCGGAACCTGTGGGCAAAACCAATACTGGTGCCGTAGTCAGAGCTATCTTGAGCTTTTGAAAGCTCGCCTCACACTCGTCCGACCATCTGAACTGGACAACCTTCTGGGTCAACCTGGATACCCTCCGCTGACACAACATGACCCAAGAATGCAACTGAACTCAACCAGAACTCACACTTCGAAAACTTGGCGTACAACTGACTATCCCTCAAAGTCTGAAGAACCACTCTAAGGTGCCGCTCGTGCTCCTCCTGACTGCGGGATTATATCAATATATCATCAATGAAAACTATCACAAACGAGTCCAAGTAAGGCCCGAACACTCGGTTCATCAAATCCATAAGAGCTGTTGGGGCATTTGTCAACCCGAATGACATCACCAAGAACTCATAATGCCCGTACCGAGTGCGGAAAGCTGTCCTGGGGACACCGGATGCCCTAATCCTCAACTGATGGTAGCCAGATCTCAAGTCAACCCTCGAAAATACCTTGGCACCCTGAACCTGATCAAACAAATCATCAATCCCCGGCAATGGATACTTATTCTTGATTGCAACCTTGTTCAACTGCCGCTAATCAATACACATTCTCATCGATCCGTCCTTCTTCTTGACAAACAACACCGGCGCACCCCAAGGTGAAGCACTGGGTCTAATGAAACCCTACTCAAGCAATTCTTGCAACTGCTCTTTCAACTCTTTCAACTCAGGCGGGGCCATACGATATGGCGGGATAGAAATGGGCTGAGTGCCCGGAGCCAAATCAATGCAAAAGTCAATATCCCTCTCGGGTGGCATACCCGGCAGGTTTGAAGGGAAAAATCAGGAAACTCACGAATGACGGGCACAGAATCAATAGAAGGGACCTCAGCACTAGAATCACGAACATCTGCCAAATAGGCCAAACACCCCTTCTCGACCATACGCCGAGCCTTCACATACGATATAACACTGCGGGTAGAATGACCAGGAGTCCCTCCCACTCTAAACGAGGCATACCCGGTAAGGCTAAGGTCACTGTCTCGACATGACAGTCCAAGATAGCGTGGTAAGGTGATAACCAGTCCATCCCCAATATGACATCGAAATCAACCATGTCCAGAAGAAGCAAATCTACACGAGTCTCAAGACCTCCAATCACAACTATACATGATCAATGAATACGATCCACCACAATAGAATCACCCACCGGTGTAGACACATAAACGGGGCACTCAAAGAACTACTAGGCATGACCAGATGCGGCGCAAAATAAACCGAAGCTTCTCTGCTACAAACCAGAACAGTACCTGCACCTCCACCTCTAGCATCTCTACCTCCACCTCTAATACCTCTACCTCCACCTCTAGCTAACTGAGCGGGCTGGACGAGTCCCTCAATGAACCTCCTCGATCTCTCTCTCTCTCTCACGGTGGGAAGTATGATAAGAGCATGACGAGCCAAGTCGATGAATCTAATCTAGTACTGAGTAACAGTCATAGAACCCTGCTGGGGACGCTCAAACTGCCTCCGATAGACCTCTCTCTGAGTGATGGGGAGAAACTTCTCCAGAAATAGCTGCGTGAACTGTTCTCAAGTCAAAGCTGGTGACCTAACTGGTATAGCCAATCAATAATCTCTCCAACAGGTCTTGGCGGTTCCAGACGAGTGAAGGGTAGCAAAATCGACCCCATTGGACTCCACGATCCCCATGTTCCTGAGAATCTCATGACAACTGTCTAGAAAATCCTGGGGGATCCTCAGTAGATGCACCGCTGAATGTAGTAGTGAAGAGCTTGGTTAAACTTCCAACCTCCACAAAGCCTCCGAAGACGTAGCTAATCTATCACTGGTCTGTGCTGCTGCTCAGCTGAAGAAGCGGTACATGACCTCGCCATTCGCGAAGGGACAAGAGTAGAGGTTTCAATTTAGCATTTGAGAAACAAAACCTCACGGCAGGAAAGAACAAGTGTGAAGTTTTCCTAACTCCGTAGCCTTTGGGGGATAAATACAGACGTCTCCGTACCGATCCCTCAAACTCTACCGAGCTTGTCCGTGAATTGTGAGACCTATGTAACCTAAAGCTCTGATACCAACTTGTCACGACCCGGATTTCCCACCCTCGGGGGTCGTGATGGCGCCTACTCGTAGAAGTTAGGCAAGCCGCATATCATAAACTCTTATTTCCTTTGTTTTAAATCCTTTTTATCATTCATAACAACAAGCGATAAATATTTAAATAACAGCGAAATATGAATTTAAAGCGGAAGACTTAAACTATATAAGCTGAACTAAATGCGGAAATCAACATGTGCCTCTACCCAAGAACCGGTGTCACAACATCCACGGACTACTAAGAGTACTAAATACAATTGTTTGAAAGAAATATAACACTGTTTGTCTCGAAAACATGAGATACAGAATGAAATATAAGATAGAGGCTACGCCGGGCCTGCGGACACGTGCAAGGCTACCTCGGAGTCTCGGTGGACTGAAGGCTGGCTCCCGAGCTACTGCTGCTGTCCGGGGCCTGGATCTGTGCAAAAGAGCACAGAGTGTAGTATCAGCACAACCGACCCCATGTGATGGTAAGTGACTAGCCTAACCTCGGCGAAGTAGTGATGAGGCTAGGACCAGACTACAAAATAAACCTGTGCAGTCATATAATGTATAGCGAAAAGTAAAGCAGGTATAAGCAAGTAAGGATGGGAGGGGGAAACATGCTTCGGGGAATAACAGGTAAAACAGAATATCAAGAGAACCATAAAGGAATCAAAATCCAACCCCTAACAAGAATAAGAAAAACAAAGGTAGATCTCTTTGTCAGTACACATCTCGTTGCAGGCGTGCAACCCGATCCCATTTCCTGTATCTTGTGGCAGGTGTGCCACCCGCTCCCATTTACTTATATCACATGGTAGGCGTACCACCCGCTCCCATTTCATTATATTAACAGTTCTTCCAAATGAAATTACTCCAACAAATGCAACAACTAATACGAATTCATAAGACAACAAAATACACAATAATTATGACTCACCGAGGAAAACAAATAATGACAAGTAGCAATTTAATTATGGACTTTAAGGAGCAAATAGGAAATTTAAGATTTAGTATGCTAAATGTCAAGTAGCAATTAAGTCACACAAACATGTAGAGTTATAGCATAAATTCAAGGCATAATGTTGCGCAAGGATACCTAGGGCCAATAATAACAAGTAACACAATAAAGGAAAATGCCAACAAAAAGAATCACAGTAATAGTGGAATAAGACAATTAATGCACTTGAACCGATAACAACAAGAAATCATAACAAACGGCAACAAGTGCACGGCATCACCCTTCGTGCTTTAACACTCTCTCACCAAAACAATGTACGGGCATCACCCTTCGTGCTTTACGCTCTTCCTCACCCAAACAACAAATCACAAGGCAAATAGGATAGGGAATCATATAACATCGAAATAAAATCAAGTAACAACAGAAAATCAGTAAATAAAAGTAAAGGACAGCATAACTCAATTATCAGCAAAATCAGGAAAATCAAAGGCAAGTAACACGGCATCACCCTTCGTTGCTTTTTACTCTCGTCCTCACCAAGCAATAATATAATGAACAGTGCACGGCATCACCCTTCGTGCTTTACTCTCTTTCCTCACTAAAGCAATTAGAATAATAAAATGTGCACGGCATCACCCTTCATGCTTTTACTCTCTTTCCTCACATGTAATCAATAGAATTGGCACGGAATGGTACATCGTGCGGCACACATCACCCTTCCTGCTTTACACTCTTTCCTCACAATAGAAAATTAATGCACGGCATCACCCTTCGTGCTTTAACACTCTTCCTCACCCAAAGAACAATCAACAACAGGGGCAAGGAAATAAACAAGAAATACAGGAATCCCGGCAAGGGAACAACAATTTAACAGTTAAATCCCGGCAAGGGAGCAACAAGTAAATAACTAAATCCCGGCAAGGGACAACAATTAAATAATTCAATCCCGGCAAGGGAACATTTCAATAACTGTTTCTCTATCTTTCACTTGTACTTCATAACTCACTTTACTACTTGAGCCAATGCTCCAAAGGGTTCAATCATCCTATATACTTTCACAATTCATAATATAACCGAGCCAATGCTCCAAATGTTTAAAGGTCTCAATTCCTTCCATAAACTTTTCACAACAACTAGAAATCATCACCAAAGCATGAAGAATACAATGAAATCATGAAAATCATAATACAAGACTCACGGTCATACTTGACACCAACGTATAGATACTCGTCACCATGCCTATACGTCGTACTCAATATGTATCACATAGCAAATAGGACTCAACTCCAATCCCTCAAGCTAAGGTTAGACCAAACACTTACCTCAAACTTCCACGGCCAATTCAATCCTCAATAACCGCCTTTCCTCTCGAATTCGGCTCCAAATCAATTGTATTATACAATAATGACTCTAATAAATCAATAAATGCTAAACAACACGAACCCAATGCCAAATTATAGCTTTTCCATCATATTTCCCAAAAACTCAAAAATCGACCCCGGGCCCGCTTGGTCAAAACACGAGGTTCGGACCAAAATCAAATCACCCGTTCACCCACGAGCCCGAATATATAATTTGTTTTCAAATTCGACCCCAAAACGAGGTCTAAATCAAGAAAAATAAAAAAAACCCTAACTCTACCCAAATACCCAATTTTCTACCTTAAATCACATGTTTTAAGCCTAGAATTTCAATAGATGTTGATGAAAATGGAAGAAAATAAGCTAAGAATTACTAACCCAAGAGGTTTTGATCAAGAATCGCTTCAATGGTCGCCTAAGAGCTTGGAGAAGAAAGGTTTTGTGAAATATTTGGTGAATCCCATATGCTACTGTTTCTGAAGTTTTAAAAATTTAACTGGGCGAAAATGCTCTATGCGATCGCGAAGAATGTAATGCGATCGCATAGAGTAAGGGGAAAATGGTCATTGCGATCGCGAACAGAGCACTGCGATCGCATAGAAGAAACAGGCTGGGCATCGCGATCGCGAATAGCACTATGCGATCGCATAGATGAAAATATAGGACCTCTCAGACTTAACATTATGCGATCGTGGGAGACACTATGCGATCGCATATAACAAAACTGAACCCCTGAAAATTACTCTATGCGATTGCGGGCCTACTTATGCGATCGCATAGTACAAATCACTGGACACCAAAAAGCTGCAGAAAAACCAGATTTTTTCTAAATTCAAAACACTCCGACACCTATCCAAAACTCACCCGAGCCCTCGGGGCTCCTAACCAAACGTACATACTAACTCAATAACATTATACAAACTTACCCGTGCGATCAAATCGTCAAAATAACAACATTATCAACAATTAAATCTCAAAATCAAAGCATTTTTCTCAAACTTCTTAAAGCATCAACTTTAGCAATTTAGGTCCGAATCACGTCAAACGACGTCCGTTTTCAACCAAATTTCACAGGAATGACTTAAACCATATATAAGAACTGTACCGGGCGCCGGAACCAAAATACGGGACCGATACCAACACATTCCAATCAAATATCATTTCAATTTTTCCTTAACAATTTCAGAAAAACAATTTCTTTTAAAAATTATTTCTCGGGCTCGGGACCTCGAAATTCGATCCCGGGCATACGCCCGAGACCCATATTTTCCTACGGATCCTCCGGGACCGTCAAATCACAGGTCCGAGTCCGTTTACCCAAAATGTCGACTGAAGTCAAATTTATTCATTTTAAACTCAAAACTTAGCACTTTTCACAGAATTTCATATTTAAGCTTTCCGGCTACGCGCCCGGACTGCGCACGCAAATCGAGGCGACTCTAAATGAGGTTTTCAAGGCCTCGGAAGCACATAATTAATTAAAAATTGGTGATGACCCCTTTGGGTCGTCACATTTTCGAGGTCGTCGTTCTCTACTCTGTTCACTGAGCCAGACATATTGACCTGAAATCGAGGATCTTGGACAAGCAAAAGTGTGAACGATAACTTGCGTTGTGTAACGAAACCAGCAAGAAAATAATCACTATTATTTTTAGCCCCACGGTGGGCGTCAAACTGTTTACCGTGAAAATGGTAATAACAATTAAATTTGTTGATGGGACTCTAAAAATACGTGATCTATTTTTATGCTAGTTGTGAAGCAGTTGATGTTATGTGTGTGAAGTTTAAGGGCGAAACGCGAGCTAAAACAGAGTAATAGTCGAACCGATAAGTCAGCCGTTCGGGGCCTCGAGTCAATTTGGGGCCTCGAGGTTGATTCCCGAGCTCGGGCTCGAGCTATTGGGGACAGTCGGGGAAGGGTTAACAGTCGTGAAATAATTAAAAGAGGCTCTTTATGGCCAATGATAAGCAATAAATGAAGAACTGGTATGAAGATAGTAAATAAGAGCAACAATATCGAGAGAGTGTGTTAGAGAGAAAAAAGAGAGAGAGTTATCATATATTTCGTGTAGAATAGTTGGAGCAATATCAGTCCCCCTAAAAAATAGTAAAAATCCCCTTTATATAGAGGGTGGAAATCATATACGGTACGACATACATTAATTGTAAATATATGGAGATGGGACAGTTAGACGTGATACCCTGATCTGGGTTTAGAGTAGGCCGGCTATGCTTTGTCAGACTTGGTCGTCTGTCTTGGGAACTCCCCATTTTTACTCTGGCCTCGACCGATATTCTCTTCAAGTCGGGTGTCGATGAGCCCTGAGGAAGGAGACTCGAGCGCATCTGTGCAGCCTCGAAGCTTCGAGGTAATCTTCCGAAACGCCTGAATGACGGGAAATCGGACTCTCCGATTCTGCCGTATACAATGTGCCAACTTTAGGTAGCCCTATATGTATTCTGCCTTTATTTCATCATGCACTTAATTATTTGATTGCTTGATCACCAATTGAATACTATCTACGAATCTTGAATTGAACTCAAAAGTGGGAATTCTAGATTGCATATAGGATTGAGTAGAGCAAGTTCTTGAATCCGGGCATCAGAGAATGGATTCGCGATTAGGATAGACATATACCTAATTGCCTTGCTTGGTTGATGTACAGGAATTATAAATGCGTTCTTGTTGATTCTAACTCCATAGACATATAGGCGTTAGGTTAGCTTGAATAGGCAATTAAGAACTCGATAGATTCTTATGAGCAATATCAACCCTGTCAACCAATAAACTAGATAAATTAGTTAGTCAATTCAATTGAAGAATACAATAGGAATGTTAGATAGCCCCTGACCGTAGATCGTTTTCATTACATTGATATCATAAAAATCTGCTTTTTCCTTGTTCAGAGTTCACCATTTATTTTCCTTTATTTTGATTAGTTTAGAATCAAATATTTCTAGGTTTAATTCTTGTTTAGATAATTAGGATAGTCTAATTTAGTTAATAATTAATCACAAGTCCTTCTTACATTGATATCATAAAAATATGCTTTTCCCTTGTTCAGAGTTCACCATTTATTTTCCTTTATTTTGATTAGTTTAGAATCAAACATTTCTAGGTTTAAGTCTTGTTTAGATAATTAGGATAGTCTAATTTAGTTAATAATTAATCACAAGTCCTCGTGGGTTCGACATCCGACTTTTGGTCACTTTATTATTGACGACCGCGTATACTTGCGTGTGTTTTTGGTCGCAAAATTAGGCTTAGTCAACCACTAACACATCGCCATAGATCTGACAGAAAAACATTCCCCACAGTGATGCGCCAAGCATTAGTAAAATACTTCCAAACATTTCAAGCCATTTCTCCTTCATAAAATCGGTGGTTGATAGTTTCATTTGAACTGTTCGAGCAGCAGAAACAATTGGAAGGACTGTGAAGAGCAAACCTTCTCAATGAATGATATAGGAAATTTACCATATAGAAGTCTTAGCACGAAGAAAGAAACTTTAAATGGTAGTTTGTTGAGCCATATCTTGCTGCCACTTATAGTCTGTCTGGCCAAGCTGGAAAAATCAGCTTATTTTGAAAAATGCTTTTTCGAAAAGTGCTTTTCGAAAAGATACTTTTAGAGGGAAGTAGTTTGTTTTTGGCAAATCAATCTCAAAAGCACTTTTGAATAATAATTTGTGTTTGGCCAAGCTTTTCAAAAAGTACTTTTAAGTATCAAATTACGAATAAAGACATGAATAGATTTACTTAATAGTTAATATTATAAGTAATAAAATAGTCTCAAAAATTTATTATTAAAGAAAATAATTAAATCTTTTCATTTATTTAAGTAGGATATGAAAATAAAATTAAAAAAAATACTTTAACTCTTGTAAGAAGATTTAAATATATTAAAAAATTATTCGACAAATATAAAAACATTCATCCCTGAAGTCACCATTATTAGAAAGGTGTCCTAAAAAAAAGAAGAAATACTTATACTTTAGTATCCTAAGTATTAGGTCTAAACTAAGTAAAGTTATTTTGGGATATACTATGTTTTGTCAAGGGCAACAAGCTTTATTGTTAGTATGATATCAATAGACATGATTTTTATTAATGAGAGTGCGCAGCACGGTTAAATTAACTAGTAAATCATGAATCCAGTACTTTTTTTTTTTTGAACGAAAAGGATATTATATTAGAAACTAAACATCCAACATATTACACAATATTAGCAGTGCCTTGCAAGGCATCAGTATTTCCTAAAGCAGCCAACTTAGAACAGACATTAGCAGAAATTAAAGCAAGAAAAGATACAAAAGTATATGGATGTGTGATAGTGTTGAATTCTTGAGATGAGAGCATTGTTTCTTGGCTACCGGCTACCCTTAACATTTTATCCGGTGGAGAATCGACATAAATTCTAGCCAGCAAGTGATATATATAAAGCCAAGAACTCATATGCGAACAAATTAAGATTGGATCGTAGAAATTTTGGGGGAAAAAAACTGATTTTTTTTACATGAGAACTAGTGATATAAGTATAACAACGTTCATATAAACAACACAGAAGTATTAAAAAAAACAATGAGCTACAAATTAATAACATTGGCCTAACAACCTAAAGATAACAAGAAAAAGAAACATCACAAATTTTTAAAAAGGTGATAAAATATCATGAATTTAATTAGATCAACGTTCACACCAAACCATACATCAAAAGGAATTAAGGACATTATCTATAAATGAATAAAAAGAAAAAGTTACAAGACTTCTAGTTTTACAACAAAAATGAGTAGCAGCTTACTATAAATCTATTTTTCTGAGCGCAAACAGGTAGTTTCACTTCAGAGAATGCATTTACTACGATAAAAATGAAGTTGTTGACCGTTATTATCTGCTTTCTGTGCCAGCAATGCACATGAGAAGATAATCAAACAAATGAAGATGAATTAGAACAAGATGTATTTTCACTCACTCCCATAAACATGTGATTATACTTCATATCTGGGCCGTAGTCGGAAGCAATGGCAACTTCATCTTCTTCACCTTTCATTTCAAAAAAATGTACTGCAAGTGGCAAACCAGTAAATCATAAGATTGGAAAAGACAATGCAAAAAGAAAAAAAAGAACATAGTAAAAGTCGCTTGAGCTCCTGATATTTATGGGAAAGGATCCGCTCCAGTAACTCTTGGTCCAGTGATGTTCAATAATTGCTAAAGATTAGGACACATCATCAAAATAAAATCCAGCCGATGTAATTTGTTCATGAGAAAACCCAGCTTAACGTCCGTCAGTTTTGTTCTTCCTCGTCTTTTTCAACAAACTTATGGAAGCTATTGCCTTTCCATTTGCCATCATATCCAACTCAAAACGAGTATATTACATCAGATGATAAAATGGATTTAGAACTCAAACCAAGAAGTTAAAAAGAAAGAGAGACAGAAAGTCTTTTAGAGGACCAGCTGGTTGCCCGTTTCAAACCCTTGAACTGTTTGGAGGTCGAAGAAAAAGGCAATAGAGAAGAAAACAGCAGGTATGAGACAAGCCTTTTGAACTATGAGTCTAATAGTAAAACTATTCCCACCAAAACCAAAAAATTAGATTCCTTCGTCCCTACCAATTTTTGTAGAGCGTATTCAAATGTTAGTTGCATATATAAAACTTATGCAAATAAATACGAAATATGAGAGCAATAGAAACCAGAAAGTAAGAAGAAACAGTAGACACGACGGACTACTTTTGTTACCCAGAAGTGAAGAGAGGCTAAATTACAGCCGTTGGATTTTATTTTGATGACTTGTCCTAATCTTAAGCAATTATTGAACATTATTGGACCAAGAGTTACTGGAGGGGATCTTTTCCCAATATTTATGTACCTCCGGTATAGAAGGCACGGACAGCAAGCACTTCATTTCCAAAGCTTTGTTGCTCATCTAGAATTTCCTCTGCAGAAGTGACAGCAGCCTCGCTACAGTAATGCAACTCAATTAATTTTAATGTGGGAATATCCCCAATCTCTGTAGGAATCTCCTTCAACTTATAACAATGACTTAGGACTAGATACTCAAGGCTTGGAAGACTATCACTGGCTGTATACCAGTGCACCAAGTTTGTCATATAAATGGCTAGCAACTTGAGATTCTTGAAACCCCCTTCATCTAGATTCCAATTGCTTCCTTGAAACGCATAATATTTTAGCTTGAGCACCTCAAGTTTTGGTAAGTTACTAAGCATAGTCATTTCCGTCCATAGTAGATATGTCCCATCAAGTGTCAAACTCTTGAGGTTTGTTGGCAACCCGTCCCATAGTGGAGCTGACAACCTTTGAAAAAATCGTACATCAGGCGGAACTGCTAGATGAATTCTTAACTTCTGGAGATCAGCTAGACAGATGAGACTATCCAAGAAATTATTCAATCCATTAGGATCTAGATTGATCACAGCATCCAATACCTTTACGTTAGGAACTGCCATAAAGATTTCCTTCCAGTTGGACGAGACAGTGTTTAGTGAAAGCTCGTTTATGTTTTCTAGACGCAAGAATTTTTTTGCCTTTGGAGGAGCAGGCATACTTATTCCCCCAGAACAGAAATGTCTTAGACTTGACATCTTCCAAATTTCCAATGGCCGGGATAATTTATAGTATTCAAGTGGATTAACAATCAACGTTTGTAGATTCCACAAATTAGATATTGATGCCGGAATGTTTGTACCGGTGGTAAAAGAAAGATATCTCAAGTGTACTAATTGTGTTATCTCAGGGGGTTAACATCTAAACTGAAGCTTTAGTATGTCCAATACCCTTAGCAGTTTAAAACGAGGATCTACTATTTTGTACCATGTAGAGTTGAGACGAAAAGTATACAGTAGGTAGATGCATAAGATGGTACGAACTGAATCCAAATTGCCTTTCTCCAGGCGAAGATTCAGTCTTCGTCTAGCATCTACATGCAAAAATAGTCGATGTTCAATCTCCACGCCTTCTGAGACCACTTTGTCACAATTATTTATTACATGAAAAAGCTTCTCAGCTTTTCCTTCTTTCAAGCATAATAGTCGAAGAAGGTCATGAATTCTGCAGGTTCTGATTTTGCCACTTACCCTGCCTCGAGTACTAACCATAATCAAACTTCTGCTAACTAAATCATCTAAGCACTCTTCTGCCACCTCTTCCGGCTTTTTATGACTAATTGTTTTCAGAAAACCCTCAGCTACCCAAATTCTAATCAGCTGATCTGTAGGAATTTCTGCATCTTCAAGGTAAGCTCCCATATAAAGAAAGCAAGCTTTCAAGCTACACGGCAAGTAGTTGTAACTCAAAGCTAATATTGCTAAACACTGCTCAGAGGTTGAACCTAAATGAGAATTCACATTATCAGCAACTTGTTTCCAATCATCATATGTCCTATTGATTTTCGACAGAAGCCCAGCAATGACAACAACTGAGAGAGGTAGCCCTTTACATTGTTTTGCTATCTGTCTTCCTACTTCCCCCAGCTGAGGAGGACAATCGTCATTTCCAAACACCTTGGAAGACAATAACTTCCAGCTATCTTCAAGATTAAGGAAAGATATGTGATGAGGAAGCCAACCATTACCAGCAGAATCAGCTACTTCTAAGAGCCTGGTAGTTATCATGATTCGACTTCCATTTTCATCATCGGGAAAAGATCTTCTGACTAGGTCCCAGGCCTCGATACTCCATATATCATCCAAAACTATCAAATACCTCTTGAATTTCAATTTTCTGTGCACTTGGTCTAATAATTCGTCTTCGCTCATATTGCAGTACATTGCCTTCGCACTTGGAGAACTGAAGCATAAAACATCTAAAAGCATTTCTTTTGCATCATATTCTTTGGAGACAGTAACCCATGAAGAAACATCAAAGCGTCGCGATATTAATGCATCATTAAAAATTCTTCTAGCAAGAGTAGACTTACCAATGCCGCCCATACCGACAATTGAGACAACATTTAGCTCTGGTGTTTTACCGAAGAGTTGATCTGTTATGATGTTGAAATCATCCTCCATCCCAACAAGAGTATATTCTTCGTCTAAGAACACACAGCTGAGCGGAGAGGTAAAGAAGATGTTCCTTGCAGATCTTTGATAAAATTGTGGACATTCTTGAACTTCATCACCTCTCCTTGTATGGAGTTCATTACTTCTATCATTTTCTGCAACTCGTCATAAAGCTTACAACGAGCATTGTGCAGGTCGTGCTCAGTATCAGCCACATGGATTCTTCTTAGGCACAAATCAATTGCATCTTCTGCTTTATTACCTGCATCTCTAATCTTTTCTTCCAAAAACTTCAGTGCTTCTTGATCACTGATCTTGTTTCCCGTATCCTCAAGGAAAGCTTGCAAGAACGGAAGTGTTCCATAAAGTGAATCAATGGATTCCCTACATTCAGAAATCAAACTTGGATTGAATTGCAAGACTTGCTCTATAGTTGTCAAAATGGAAGTTATAACAGCATAAGCCATCTGTCTCTTTAGGATTTCTCGAGTTGAAGAACCAATACTAATTCAGCAAAAGGAACTTCGGAAATGAATGAGTGCTTCAAATCCCCCACCCGGTTGGTCTTTTTCGAAGGAATTTTCAATTGGTTTTCGGGGGGCCAGGCCGGCGAGGGAGTAGGTGTGAGTGTGAGAAAGATACAAAAGCATCACAGGTAGTCAAATACAGATTGCTTTTTTAGAAGCACGAGAGCACAATTTAAGGCTCTTTAATTAATTAAGCTCATTCAAAACCTAGTACAACCATGTGAGAGTTCATTTCTCTATGCTAATATCTTGATTTAATTACTGATTTCTATATTGCATTTAACTGTTCAATGTGTCGAGCATTTTAACAAGAATATAGTAACTCAAGAAATATTATTGATTCGTTATCATACTTACCTGGCATAACCTGGAGTTTGTGCAAGAGAAAATGGAATTATAACATTATTTTAATGTCCCAGTAATGTCTGCTTCAAAGGACAAGTAGCTGGTTTTCAAAATCATCTGGCTAACAAAGTAAAGGCTAACACACACTCTGCACAATAGCCTTCCACCTAAATCACCATCTTCTCCGTTGAAATACACCACTATGAACATTTCCTTCCTGAAAACAGATTCGACAGAAAACCTCTCCATTCACCCATTTTCACAAACACCATATCTCCACTGGTAAAAGCACCAACAACTCCAAAGTACACCACCTCAGTGGCTCAGACCAGCAATCTCCACTCTCTCTTATGGTCATTCTTCACCATTTTCTTCACCACTGATGAAGGGCCTCCTTCTGTCGTAAGCTATCAACACCCAATAAAGCAAAAATGAGATATGGCGTACTAAACATTACAACAATACATTGTTTAAAACATTTGAGAATTGAATGATAGGTTACTGGTACAACAATTACTTTATATTTCTTCAACGGATATAAGAATGGGAGCATTTATTATCCTACAACATTTAACAAAGCCCACATTGAAGTGAAGAAGTTGATGTCGCAGTCATGTTAGATTCTGGGCAGTGGCTACACTTAACACACCCATTTTCCGGACATAATTTAAATTGCCACATGTTCAAAAGTCACTGAAATTTAGCAAATTATTGTTGAACTCCAAAGTGTTTAGTTGCAGTCCAATAGAGTAATATCAGCCCAAGAAAGAACAAGGCCTCCATAATTGGGCTACACGTGGATCTCTTTCTATTTAAGTGACTGACCCAACCCGATTGTATTCTTTATGTATATAATAGGATATTTTTTTTCTTTGCACGTGTGTAATATTCAATCTTTCAAACAGAGTATCAATAATAAAGCTCACGTATTTCTCTCTCTACAATCTGATTCTCAATCGTGTTCTTAGGGTTTAACTTCTAGAAATTTCTACAGATATTTTGATTTTGGTTGTCGATATGGTATCAGAGCCCGGAGTTCGATAGATCGTCGTGTGGCGATTCTTCCGGTGTTACACTTGTGGCTTGAATCGCAGTTTTTTCGATTTTCCGGCAACGAAAGCACCTGAATTTTTTTATAGATTTTTTCTTCTCTTCACTCTGTTGAGAAGTCTGGTATTGTTCTCTTCTACTCTGCTTCGCAAATCAGATGATTGATTACTGGTTTTCTTTTTACATTTCAAAAACCTAATTTGACATAAAAATGAGTTCTGCTGGTAATTCTTCGAATGTGAGTAGTGATTCTACAACTTCTGAATCTGTACTGTCAACTGTAGAGGCGTCTCACCCACTCTATCTATATCCATCAGATTCTCCTGGTACTGTAATTATAGCCAGTAGTTTCAATGGATTAGGATATGGAAGCTAGCGTCGAGGTATGCTCATAGGTCTTTCATGTAAGAACAAGCTAGGTATGGGATAGTTGCTAAGCCCAGTACGGATTCGCCTCTATATGAGGCTTGGTGTCGGTGCAACGACATGGTTACAGCTTGGATTCTAAATAGCCTAGATTTAGAAATTAGAGAAAGCGTGATGTATACTGAATCTGCCCAAAAACTATGGAAGGAGATCGAACAACGTTATGGAAAGCCAAATGGAACTAAAGTGTTTCAAATACGCAAGGAAATCTCTTCAATTTCCCAGGGTTCATCCAACATAGCCTCCTATTTCAGTAGGATCAAAAAGCTTTGGGATGAATTGGCTTTCTCTATCACAATCCTCCCTGTGTTTGTGGGTGTAAGGAAGGTTTTCAGAAACTGGAGGAGGATCAGAAAGTTCACCAATTTTTAATGGGGCTGAATGAGTCCTATTTTAATGTTAGAAGGAACATTTTGATGATGAAGCCTCTCCCGGATATTGACAGTGTATATGCAACGCTTATTGAAGATGAATGTGAGGCTGAAGTCCAGACTTCTGCTCCTTCTTTCAGCTTCGAGTCTGCCTCTTTTTCCACTACTGTACAGAAGACCTATGGTCAATCTGTTCCCGCCTCCATTTAGAAACCCTACACTCAAAGAGTTAGTTTTAAGACACCTAAGAAACCCAATTCTAGCATCATATGCAAATATTGTAAGAAACCGGGCCATTCGATTGATCGATGTTACAAGTTACATGGATATCCCCTGGTTTTGTCGCTTATGCTCAAGTGTCTGATTCTCAAATGGTGGCTCATTCCGAGGGTTCTAGCGCAGATGGTTCCAAGGTGATCCACTAATATTGGAGGCAGTATGCTAACTAAGGATCAGTATGAGCATCTCATTTCCCTCATTCAGCAGACAAAGGTGTCTTCTGCCCCTCTAGAATCAGTTTCAGGATCTGCAAATTTTGCAGGTATGTTGAACTCTGCTGATTTTCATTCTGATGGTTTTCTTGCTTGAAATGTGTCTAGGATAGAGAGTAGTGTTTGGATTATAGACTCGAGTGCTACAAACCACATGCATGACACCACACAAATCACTCCTTCGAGATACTAAACCTTTACTTTTTCCTTATCTTGTAACCCTTCCAATGGTTACAAGGTTAAAGTTACTTGTACTGGCACTCTTTCCCTCTTTTCTGATATATATCTTCCAAATGTGCTCTTTGTACCATTATTTCATTACAATTCAATCTCTCTTTCTGAATTATTGCTTCATATTTATAGTTATGCCTTATTCTCTCCTTTTGCTTGCATCTTGTTGCATGACCCTTTTCTGAAGAAGCCACTGGTTCTTGGTAGACTTCAGAAGGGGTTATACCTCTTGCATTCAGATACTCTTTCACCTATTGATTCCTGTGTTCTTCATTTGTAAATACCATAACTGCCATCATTAATGATTCTAATAAGAGCAGTTTTCAATCTACTTCTGCCAATTCCTTAATTGATGTGTCTGGCAATGCTTTACCTTCTGCTTTATCTTTTGATCATGCATGGCATTTAAGATTAGGTCATATGCCTTTTGCTAAAATGAAATCAGTTCCTTTTTTATATGATAAGCTACCTAAGAAGCAAACTTTTATGTGCCCAATATGTCCCATGGCAAGGCAACAGAGGCTACCTTTTCCTGAAGGAACATTCATCTTCTACTCCTTTTCAACTAGTGCATGTTGATCTTTGGGGACCATACCATACTCATACTTACAATGGATTTAAATACTTTATTACCTTTGTAGATGACTATACCAGGGCAACTTGGACCCACTTTTTATCTTCTAAGGCAAATGCTTTCAGTATACTCAAGACTTTCATACATATGGTTCAGAATCAGTTTGGTTGCCTTATTAAAACCATTAGGTCTGATAATGCTTTTGAGATGGGCAGTAGTTCTGTAGCAATTTCATTCTTTTCTTCTTTTGGGATATTACACCAAACTTCTTGTTCTCACACACCTCAACAAAATGGTGTAGTGGAGAGGAAACACAAGCACTTATTAGAAACGGCCCGAGCTCTTCTTTTTCAGTCCAAATTGCCAGTCAAATATTAGGGTGAATGTATCTAAACAGCCACTTACTTGATTAACAGGTTCCCTTCCCCTTTATTGGATAAAAATCCCCTTTTGAGCTTTTGCATGGTGTTTCTCCTTCTGTCAATCACTTGAAAACATTTGGACGCTTAGCCTTTGCTGCTGTGCCAAAACCTTATAGAGATAAGTTTAAATCCAGGACCATCTCTTCTGTGTTCATTGGATACAATCCTGGGAAGAAAGCTTATAAACTCCTTAATCTTTCTTCTTCAGCCATATTTCACTCGAGAGACGTAGTTTTTCATGAACATATTTTTCCTTTTTCAGAATCATCTTCTGTTCATTTTTTTCCTCCTTCCATCTCTCCCTCTGATATCCCTTATTCCCATGCTCCTCCCTCTACCATGCCTTCTCCTTCTGCTTCTATTCCTGTCCCTATTCCAAATCCTATGCATAGCACTGAGAATACTCCTTCGACATCCCTCTCTGATCATTTGCCTCCCCTTAGGAAGTCTACTAGAGTCCATAACACTCCTGCTTATTTAAAGGACTACCATAACACTCCTGCTTATTTAAAGGACTACGTATGCACCTCGGTGTCTAAGTCTAAGACCTGTCTCTCCTCCGATGACATTTGTTTGCTAGAACCTCAATTCTATCATCAGGCAGTTTCTAATCCCAATTGGCAGGATGCTATGATGAAAGAGTTTCAGGCTCTAGAAGCCAATTACACTTGGGACATTGTCCCATTTCCTCCTGGGAAGAAGGGCATTCCTTGCAAATGGGTGTATAAACTCAAACAAAATGCTGATGGTTCCATTGAGCGGTTATAAAGCTAGGTTGGTCATTAGGGGAGACAGTCAAAAAGAGGGTATTGATTTCACTGAAACATTTTCTCCTGTTGTGAAACTTACTACTATTAGATGTTTACTTTTTGTGGCTATTAAACGCAATTGGATAGTTTTTCAATTAGATGTTAATAACGCATTCTTTCATGGGGATTTGGATGAGGAGGTCTACATGAAGATTCCTCAGGGGCTTTCTGTTGCTAGTTCTGATCTTCCACCCTAGCCTGCAAGTTGAATAAGTCCCTTTATGGACTTAGGCAGGCTTCACGCCAGTGGTATGCTAAGTTGTCTTCAGCACTTCAGTCTAAAGGTTTTATTCCTAGTCTAAATGATTACTCTTTGTTTACAAAGCTAGTGAATGGTTCTTTGACTGTAGTTGCTGTTTATGTTGACGATATTTTGGTTGCTGGGGATGATTTGGCTGAAATTACTAGTCTCAAACATTTTCTAGATGCTGAATTCAAGATCAAAGATCTTGGGGAAAGTCACTACTTTCTAGGTTTGGAAATTGTTCGGCAGTCTTGTGGATTTTTCATCAACCAGCATAAGTTTTGTTTGGATTTACTTTCTGAGTTTAACTGTTCTAATGTTTCTCCTGTGGTAGCACCTCTTGATCCTCATATTAAGTTGTCTGCTGATATGGGTGAGCTGTTACCTGATACTTCCCTCTACAGAAGACTTGTGGGTAAATTAAATTATCTTCAACACACTAGGCCTGATTTGTCCTACACAGTGCAACACCTAAGCCAATTTATGTCTTCTCCTCGGGTGCCTCATTTGGATGCTGGCTTACATGTGTTGAGATATCTTTCTGGGACACGTACTTTGGGGTTGTTTCTCTCTGCTAATTTTGATTTTTCTCTGAAAGATTTTTGTGATTCAGACTGGGCCAGTTGTGCTAATTCTAGGAGGTCTGTTAGTGGGTTTATTCTCTTTCTTGGTGGTTGTCTTGTCTCTTGGAAATCCAAGAAACAACCTACTATTGCTTTGTCTTCTGCTCAGGCAGAATATAGGGCATTGCGTCTAGTTGTTGCCGAGATATCCTGGTTGTTAAGACTTCTTGGTGAACTTGGTGTTATTGCTCTTACTCCAGTTAATGTTTACTGTGACAACCAAACAACTATCCATATTGCTAAGAACCCGGTGTTCCACGAGCGCACTAAACACATAGAAGTGGATTGCCACTTTGTGAGGAATGCTCTGTCCGATGGGGTTATTAGTCTTCATTCCATTTCTACCACTTCTTAATTTAGCTGACATTTACACCAAGTCTTTGCCAGGTGTTCAGAAGCAGCATTTCATCTCCAAGCTTGGAATGGACACCCTTTCCAGCTTGGGGGGGGGGGGGGGGGGGGGTGGTGGAAACTCCAAAGTGTTCAGTTGCAGCCCAATAGAGTATTATCGGCCCAAGAAAGAACAAGGCCTCTATAACTAGGCTACATGCGGATCTCTTTATATTTAAGTGACTGACCCGACCTAGTTGTATTCTTTATGTATATAATAGAAGATTTTTTTCTTTACACGTGTGTACTATTTCAATCTTCCAAAAGACAGAGTATCAATAATAAAGCTCATGTATTTCTCTCTCTACAATCTGATTCCCAATCGTGTTCTTAGGGTTTAACTTCTAGAAATTTCTACAGGCATTTTGATTTTGCTTGTCGACAACTATTGAAAAATTCATTAAACTTCTTTTGGTTTCCTAACTTAAAAAGTGATATTTCTGATAGCATCTTCGATAAAATCCAGCATGGTCAAGTAATTTCACTTTTTGTAAGTTCAAAATCGATGGTACTATCATAGATTTTAAAAATCAGAATAGTATACTGTATTTTTTACTTGTTTAAGTTCGAAATTTATGACATCGTCATGGTATTTTCGCATTTAAAATGGATACTTTCCAACAAATTTTCAAACACCAACTATTTTTCAAAAAAACCAATCTGGAAAGTACCTAGTACGTACAATTTTCACTAAACTAGTGGTTGGCCATAGTTTACCAATTGTGTTTAAAAAAAATCTAATTTAGTTGAAGTTTCGTTTGAAGATGAAAATCTGTTTGGACATAATTTTTAAAACATATTTCTTTCTTTTTTAAAAAAAAATATTAAATGTGACTTGTACCCCTTCAAAGTGTATAATGATATTTGAAAAAAATATGACCTCGAAGTTCTGTGCTTAAAGAAGGAATTAATAATAGTTGGTGCTACATAAATTCAAGAACAAATCTCTGCATATTAATGAGTTCCAAATAACATAAAATTATTTTGTATTAATATCAATCATAAAATATTAGAATTTATAAGTTATATGAAATAACGCATAACCTTCCAATTTCAGACTAGGAATTGCTATTTTATCCGGTGCAGTTACCTATATTCCCTGAGCTAAGGGTGGGAACCGCACCTTGGGTAGAGGTGGCCCCACTTACTTTTGATTCTATCAGTTCCAACAAGGGCAGCGGGAACGAGTGATATGCTTGTCCCCACCAGTACCACCATTCATTCCTGTGAACTAGCCCATCTTAAGGAGTGTGCTAGTGAGTCCCAAGCGAAGGAAAGAAGGACATGCGAGGCATAGAGAGAAATCAAGGACAAGACACGACTCAGACCCCGATAAATTTGATCTTCATTAGCCTTGTCATCCACAGATCATTTCTCTCCTTTGAAAGTGAAGCCCGTTTGAAGGCAAGTCATGGTATCCGGTATCGGACATTGAAAGGGGATGCCCGGGCATTGATAAGGAAGGATTCTTTCAGAGGCGAAAGGCCATGGAGATACCTCTGTGATCCATGGATCTCTGATCGGGAAACCATATCCAAGCTCTGTGGCTAGTCTGTGCTCTTTGGACTTTTCAAACTTAGCGAACTGAAACATCATTGGGGAAAACTTGGCTGTGGCAAGTCAAGGAGTGGGTAAGTCAATGGATTTCAGAGAGAAGTCCCATCAATAGAAGAAAAGAATGTTCCAGGAAAGAAAGAAACAAGGATATCCAAAAGAATAGGTCTTGAAGGAAGGCAGTCAGGAAGTTATTCCTATAATAAGGAAGGGCGGTCTTTCAAAAAGGCGTGAATGTACATAAAAAATATCTCATGGATAAGCTTCACGACCATGCAGTCTTCGTAATAATACTCTTACGGGCAAAATCACAAGTTGCGTTGCGTTTAAAAGATTCACCCTTGGTCTCTCATATAGCTAAAGCTCCATCATGACGATTTGCTATTTGATGAGAAATTTAAAAAACATCTATCGTCACTCAACACAATTGATCCATTTGGGTTTTATGTGGGAATTTAAAATTGTAAAATTACTAATCGCACAGTAGGGAATGTGTTATGTATTACATCACATATATGACGAGCGTCATATTAAATATAAGAAAAAAAAAGGTCTTAAAATGCAAAAATCCCAAAATAAAGATAAAACTTAGCAAATTTTTGAATAAATTTATAGCCAAAAATTGCATATTAACAAAATAGATGCAAAAAATTCTCTAGGGGACATATATTGCAATAATTTTACTTAACTAAAATGACATTAAAATACAAATACCCTATTTTAACCAAAAGAGCATAATATATTTCCTTTGTGAAAAAAAGGCATAGTATATCATCAACCGCACTTTCTTCAATAGGTGACTTTACAACTTCTCACACCAAAATTCAGTTTCTACGCAATTTGACATGGAAGAAGGGAAGAAACTCGGAATAAAAAAATAGAATAAGCACACCGAAGCAAAAACGGCCTAAATACTCCTCGGATAACAATAATATGAACATTTATCACTATTTACTGATTTGCAATATAAAATATAGATTGTTCTTAAAGTTAAGTACTATTTGGTTTGTGTACCAAACATTCATGAAACTATCAAATTTGCCTTTCTACTAATTATTCTCTTTATTGCTTTGATAGGGGATGCATGCAAGTTGCCACTACTGCTTCTCGAGGAGGTTCAAATATATACTAGTTTTCGTATCTCAACTCAATAACTATCACTCCTCTTGCCTTAATTGTTCATCTGCATATTCTAGATTCGACAGGTCCACTGTACTCTTTGCATCAAAGGCGGTGCAGCCTTGTATAATCGGGTAATCTGAACCTCTAATTTTAAAATATAATAGCTTCGTTTTAAGTTAAAAATGTGCACTGACAAAGTTTAAATTCAGGCTTCGTCCCTACCTTATCTAAGGCTAATCTTGCTCACACATACATCAAGATGCTTGGTACTAATGCAAGTGCTTATTCAATGTGCACGCTTTAATCCAACTGCTGCAGTTATTGATGATTTTAATGTTAAAGTTTATTTGAATCAATGATTGGCTTCAAGATAAGAGTGTAACGACCTGACCGGTCGTTTTGAGCATTTGTACTTCGCTTGCCAGTTCTCGGGCATGACTAGCCCCGTATGATGTATTATGACTTATGTGAATCGTCGATTTTTATTTTCAGGTTAATCGGAAAAAATACGGAAGAATGCTTCTCAACTTGATGCTTTAAATATGAAAGGTTTGACCATGTTTTGACTTTTTAGTGTTCGATCTCGAATTTAGATGGTTAGCTCCGTTAGGTGATTTTGGACTTGGGAGTACGTACGGAATGTGATTTGGAGGTATGTGTTAGATTTAGGCTTGAATTGGGGAAATCGAAAATTTGGTATTTTTCGGTCGGCAGTGGAAATTTTGATATCGGGGTCGGAATGAAATTTTGGAAATTGGAGTAGGTCCGTAGTGTCATTTGTGATGTGTGTTTAAAATTTCAGGTCATTCAGAGGTGATTTGATAGGTTTCAGCATCATTTGGCGGAATTCGGAAGTTTAGAAGTTCTTAGGCTTGAATCCGATAATGATTTGGTATATTGATGTTGTTTGGAGTGTTCCGAAGGTTTGAATAAGTTTGAATGATGATATGTGACTTGTTGGTATGTTTGGTAGAGGTCCCGAGGGCCTCAGATTGATTTTGGGTGGTTAACGAATCAAGGATGGAAGTTGGAGAATGCTGAAGATTAGTTCTCAACTGTCATAACCGCACCTGCGGAAAGGGGACCGCAGGTGCGTGCCCGCAAAAGCCCAAGAGCAAGCGCAAAAGCGGCCATAGATAAGAAGGGCAGGAGCCGCAGGTGCGCATATGGGACCGCACCTGCGAGACCGCAGAAGTGGGAATCGAGGTTTAAGTGAAAATCGCACCTGCGATGGATTTTTCGTTGGTGCGGCGTCGTAATAGCGACATAGGGACCGCAGGTGCGGCATCGTAAAAGCGACATGGGGACCGCAGATGCGGAAAATGCTGGGCAGAATGTATAAAAGGTTTTCTTCGCAAATTTTTGCCTATTTCCTCTATTTTTGAAGACGGGATTGGAGCTTTTGGGGAGTTTTGAAGAGGGAATCAAGGGGTTCTTAATTGTGGTAAGTTTCTTGAGCCTAACACTTGTGATTATGGTAATTTTTAGTTGTTTAAGCATGAGATTGGTAGAAATTAGGGATGAAATTGAAGGGATTAGGGCTTGAAATTGGAGAGTTTGATTTGAAGATTTGAGGGACCATTTGATGTCGGATTTTGATAATTTTTATATGTATAGACTCGTTAGTGAAACGAGTTTCTAGTTTTATGATTTTTGTCGGATTTCGAGACGTGGGCCCAGGGGCTTGGTTTGGGTGAATTTCGGGGTTTTGGTATAATTTGATAATTTTTCGTATGGGATTGGTTCATTGGCCTATATTGATTGCATTGTATTGCTTTTGGTCAGACTCGGGACGTTCGGAGGCCGATTCCAGAGGCAAGGGCATCGCGAAGTAGGGATTGGACCGGTTTGAGGTAAGTAATGATTGTAAATCTTGTCCCGAGGGTATGAAACCTCGGATTTCACATCGTTGTACTATTTTGAGGTGACACACATGCTAGGTGACGAACGTGTGGGCGTGCACCGTTGGGGATTGTAACTCGGTCCGTCCCGTAGCGACTGTTAAGTTGCGTAATTGACTTAAACCATATAATACTTATGTGATTTAGAAATGAATTTCTATAATTTGGGTTGAATGCCATATTTTGGCCTCGTGCCAAAGCTGTTTGGACCCTTAGGGGCCTTTTCTTATTATTTCCTCACTGTTTTGATTTAAGATCTGTACTCAGTCATGCTATATTTTACTGATTTCATAACTCTGTCTTTATTGCTCCGTTTTTCATGCATAAAATGATATTTTGGGTTGAGTACTCTGTTTTACTGATAGCCCAAGTGGCTTCAGAGGTTTCTGACTGAGTGAGGCCGAGGGCCTGTTTTGTGAGAATATTATAGGATCGGGCTACGCGCCGCAGCATGTTATTACTGATTCATGATTATGTGAGGCCGAGGGCCTGATTGATTTATGCCTCGAGGTGGCTTGTTACTGTGAGGCCGAGGACCTGATTGATTTATGCCACGAGGTGGCTTGTTATTGTGAGGCCGAGGGTCTGATTGATTTATGCCACGAGGTGGCTTTTTATAGCGCTTGGGCTGTAGGAGCCCCTCCAGAGTCTACACACCCCCGGTGAGCGCGGGTACCTTGAGTGAGTGATATGATGTTTTGCCCGAGGTGATGTTCTTGATTTATGTTGTGCCCGAGGGGCTGTTCTTGATTCATGTTGTGCTCGAGGGACTTTTTACGAGTGATTGTGAGGTATGCCTGAGGGGCTGTATATGAGCGACTGTGAAGTTTGCCCGAGGGACTATTCTTGATTTATGTTTGCCCGAGGAGCTGTTCACGAGTGATCTTTTGCCCGAGGGGCTGTTTATGATTTTTCTTCACTATTACTCTAAATTGCATTGAGCCTCTGTTGAAAATGTTGAAAAGCATCTTCTAATGATTTTTACTGAAAAGTGGATTTTAAACGAGATGATTTGACTCATATACTGATTTGGAAGCATGTTGTACTTACTGAGATTTTATGATGTGGATTTTATGTGTTTCCTTCTGCTCAGTCTTTATTTACCTTTATTACTTACTAAGTTGGCGTACTCACATTACTCTATGCACCTTGTGTGCAGATCCAGGAGTTGGTGGACGTGTTAGTGATTGTTGATTTCACCCGTCGCGAGTCTGTTCGAGTTAGCAAGGTAGCTGCATGGCGATCGCAACCCTGCTCTTCTCCCTCCTATCTTTCTATAGATTGTTATTAGTTGTTTTCTAGACTTTACATGTCTTAGTGTTATCGGACAGCCCTTGGTAGATGCTCATGACTAGTGACACCCCGATGTCGGGCTTTCTTTCCGCGCTGTTGTTTTGATTTAAACACTTTATGAAGGTTTATTGTTAAATAACTTTGATTTATCTTAAGAATGAAAATATTGATTGGTTTTTGTAATGTGTCGGTTTGCCTAGTACCACATTTGGCTCCATCACGACCGGGTTGGTTTTGGGGTCGTGACAAAGAGGCTGCAGTAAAATGAAAGCAGTTGATAAAGAGTCTCGGAAAGTAGCTGCAACACTAGCCACATCACCACAATTGATCAAATCTCTACAATCACGGTAATTTTTGAATTACTTCTGCCACTTCCGAGTTCGATGATATTTGTGGAAGCCACCCTTATCAAGCAACTTTGCTATGCCAACAACAAACACAGAAACCAAAAAAAAAAAAAAAAAAAAAAAAAAAAAGCGTGTGCGTGTATGTTGATGGATCAACTTAAGGTGGATACATTCTGAATTGTCTTTTGAACAAAATATCTTTAATATCCTATACTTTTCCACTTCTTTTTCACAAACTTAGAGACAGTCAATTAATTGCATAGTTTGCACCCACAATCTTTGTGCTCCTTTCCGTATCTCTTCTTTTTTCCGTTCCTCCCTATTTTCTATGTTTACTTCATCAACTTCTAATGTACGTACTATGCACACAAAACGTGTGCCCTGAAAAAACTCAAACCTCATGTATTTAAGTTGTTGAATCGGTAGTTAACTCACAGAAAATATGCTTACCAATTTGACAAAAAAGAATCACATACCTATAAAAAGAAACATTATCCTTACGGTTCTATGCACCCTATTTCTTGTTCTCTCTCTCTAGCTTTTAAAGGAAAGTAAGAAAGTTAAAGGTCAAAATTTCCCCATTAATTTCTCAAAATGGTGGAATTGTTTCTTGTAGCATTACTATTGTTACAAAATTGTGTAATCACACCTGGTTCTGCATCCCATCATGATAGACTAATTATAAAAGTTATTCACTATGATTCTGTCTTTCTACGACCCAAAACTGACACTTGAAGATCGCATCAAAAGAATGAATCAACGATCAGAGGCTCGCATTTCAGATCTAATGAATATCTCAAATAATCTGAAAGAAGATGCGGTTGACGTTCGGATTTATCCAGCTTATACCTCTCAGTTTCTTGTTCCATTAAAAATTGGTACACCTCCTGTGCCACAAATTCTTACCATGGACACTGGGAGTGTATTACTTTGGGTTCATTGTGGCTATACCATTGGTGGTGAAGCCTCACCAGCTCCATTATACCACAATGCACATTCTTCATCATATGAAGAAGATGTATATTGTGAGACATCTATATGTGACCTTATGACTCTTAGAGGAAGATGTGGAAGAATCTCAAGGAGATGTGAGTATTTTGTAAAATACGCAAATGGTAAGAGTAAGAGGCATCTTGCTTCTGAAGTTCAATCAATGACACTGAAGTGACTATCAAGCGTCTTATTTTTGAATGCTCAATCTATTCTGATGGTGCAGATCGTGTTAGTGGAATCCTTGGATTTGGACAAACAGCTGTGTCTTTGATTTCACAATAAAATTATACTGGATTTTAATACTGTATCAGTGATATAACTGATGTAGAGTATGATTCAAATGCATTAATTCTTGGAGGCAAGCCTATAATGGAAGGAGCGTCCACTCCCATGTTTATGGTTATAGGCAAATACTTCATAACTTTAGAAAAAATCAGTGCCGGGAACAAGTTCCTTGACATTGATCCAAGCATATTCAAGAGGATCGATCATCAAGGTGGAATGCTTGCTGATACTGGGGCCACTTCTAGTTATTTGCCTGAGATAGCATACAAGAAACTGAAGGAGGAAATTAAATCTGTAATTGATACGATGTTGGTAGAATTTATAAGCACAAGACCAGAAGAGCTTTGTTACTATGGAGTTGTCACCGAGGATCTTAAAGGCCTTCCAACAATAGCATATCATTTTGTTGAAAATGCTAAAATGGAGTTTACTGCTGAAAATTTATTTACACAAGATGAAGCTGACCATTTCTGCCTGTCCATACAAATTTCTGAAAACAAGAACCCTCCTATGCCTTTTAGCGTACTTGGAGTTTGGGCGCAACAATTTTTCTATATCGGCTTTGACTTCAACACCATGAGAATGTCCTTCACTAGGATAGATTGTGACCGCCTGTTTGATTGATCATTATATTGTACTAATTAATTGCTTGTATTTTCCTAATTTCCTAGTGTTTGCAATCTTAAAAATTTCCGCGTGCCAAATAGAGAATAACATTTAGAAGCTCTAACACTAATTAAATTCATCTATGGAACCATTAAACAACTTCAAAGAATTATCGAGACAATAGCGCACTAATCGGCAGTTAAATGTACTGTCAGATTAGTATGAATTAGACTAATTTTCACAACCGCAAGCAAAGTTCAAATTCTTATTAAGATGGAAAGTGTATCCATTTTAGGACAATAATCAATTGAGTTTAGTGGTGACAAATGGACGAGTTTGATTGAATTTAGATGGGTTGAAAACGAGTTTAAATGGACAGGGTGAACGGGAGTTCATTAGGGACGGATTGGATGGATCAAACATCCAATCTTCTTAGTTTTGGAAGATTGGACGGATTGGATGGATCAAATAATTATGATTGTCATAATTACAATGGTTCTTTGAGCTTCCATTGCTAGGCAATCTTCTTAGTTTTGGAATACGAAAAAGAAGAAAAGAATAATTTGTGGTTAGGATTGGTGAGCTAGGGACAATGAAGAGTGTAAATATTTTCGTTTTATTTAGGATTTATAGTACTATTTGCATAATTCAAGGTAAAGTAGGACTAGGATTCTTCTTAACTAAATTTTGACACAATAAGAACTCCTACATAGGATATTTCACGTCTCCATTACAAATTAGGAATTCGTTCAAGAATTTATAATTTCGTTTCTTTTCCTATCCATTTTGAAAATTGCTAATGCTATGAAACAATTTAAAAACTTTATTAAAAAGTTTTGTACTAAAAGTACTTTCAACATCATGTTACTTTTCCACTTATTTTAAAAAATATATATATACAGACTCTCCAACTTGAATAGAACTGCGGAAAAAAAAAAATATACAGACTTTCCACTTGCTTGGAAGGCAAGCCTTTCTTAAATATCTTAATCCCAATATTCTCCATCTACACTTTTCTGTTTATGATTTTAGACACTAATAATTCCTATATTAATCCAAAAATGTGACTCATATATTGTTGTGGCGCAATTCATTTAAGGAATTTCGAAAGTGATCATGTTATTCATTGATTGCATTTGGATTTATTAAAAGTAGTTTCATCAAACTAAGTTAACTTACTGTTTTATTAAAGATTAACGTCAATCAGATCTCACAATAATACAAACAAAAGCTGACCAGGAAATTGCCCTAAATTAAGAATAAAAATTTCTTGCTAAACAAAATTTTTTCTTTGTATAACCTGCTAAAATAGTACTTACTAAAGAAGCATCTTGCTTCTGCCCATTGAAATGCGGGGCTTTTTTTTGTTTTTGTTTTTGTTGTTAAATTGATAAATTAAGAATAAAAATTTCTTGCTAAACAAAATTTTTTCTTTGTATAACCTGCTAAAATAGTACTTACTAAAGAAGCATCTTGCTTCTGCCCATTGAAATGCGGGGCTTTTTTTTGTTTTTGTTTTTGTTGTTAAATTGATAAATTAAGAATAAAAATTTCTTGCTAAACAAAATTTTTTCTTTGTATAACCTGCTAAAATAGTACTTACTAAAGAAGCATCTTCCTTCTGCCCATTGAAATGCGGGGCTTTTTTTTGTTTTTGTTTTTGTTGTTAAATTGATACATAATATATAAAAGCAAAATTAATTACAAGCCAGTGGATGCTCTGCGGTAGTTCCGGAGTTTCATCTACTACATTACCAATACATTATAATATATTGTCGTTTAAAAGCAATACCTTAAATGTTTATCCATACTGCTTCATGACAAACACGAGAGGAACTACCATTGAGGTGGATTGACAATTATGTAGTTATTGACTAGGTAAAAAATTGATAAATCAATCGTCTGCTCGAGCTAGTGTCACTCTAAGTAATCATGAACTCACTAATATAACGTACGTAACACTCTTGGATTCAAAATGATGTCAAAAAGTTATGATATTTCACGATTCCTTGATTGATATTTCAAGATCCCCTCTTTAAAGAAGGGAGTATAACTATTTTATTTTTCATATTTTTTAATTATTCTCTTAACACTTTTTCGATATAACATCCTAATACAAGAATAAGCACCAGAGATTGTGGCGGATGGATAGAACCCTTTCATCCTTACTTAAAGACTCGGTTCGAGCCTTCAAAATGAAAAAAAAACAATATAGTAGAGATAGGGGCGGAGGTAGAATAGAAGCTATGGGTTTGGTTGAACCCAATAGCGTTGATCTAAATTATGTATTTGTCTTAAGAAATTTATTGAATATGTACAACTTATTAATTTAAAACCCAATAACTTAAAAGATTTAAAATTTTGAACCGATAAGCTTCAGATCCTGATTCCTCTCTATGTAGAGAGTGCTTTCTCCTTTATTAGGACTTATGCGGCACAGATCAAATTAGTTGGGGTTCTAAAGCAAGGAAACAGACATCACGAAAACCAAAAAAAGATGAAAAGGATAGGAAAATAGGAAACGGTTCAATCTAAACCATGCAATCTGAGCAAGAACACCAACTGACAGAACAAGAAATCGACCGGCTGCATCGGAGTACTCACAAACCAAAAACATCACAACACAACAACATGCCAGCTTCATCTGATAATGTAAGTCTCCGAGATAAACTCTTCCCCCAACCTTCCACTATGCCTACTGACTTTGCAACTCACTTCTTGAATAAACTTTGTCTGGAGGATGAAATAGATAATCACAAAAACCACCCCCACTTCATTCCCATAACCACAACCGATAAAACTAGACTCTATCGTCCATGGAACCAAGCCCTTATTATTAAGTTACTAGGAAAAAAAAAGGTTATCATTTTCTAAAAACGAAATTAGAACAACTACGGCAACTATTTGAACCACTTCTATTGATCGACTTAGGTTTTGACTACTATTTACTAAAAATCTCCATCTCAGACAATTACAACAAAATCCTTCACCAGGGGCCATGGTTTATCGGATCCCAATATCATACCATTAGACAATGGGAACCTAAATTTAACCCGGTTACTGCTAATATTAATCTATCCACACTACTAGAATTCCGGGAAAAAGCGACCAAAAAATAGCGATCAAAGTTGGTCTGAAGAGAAAAGCGACCAACGTCGGTCGCTAAACTAGTGAAAATAATAAAATAAATAAATGAAACAAATTAGCGACCAAGGTTGGTCGCAATTTGGTCGCTAAATTAGTCAAAATGTTGACTGGACTGGTCAGACTTGCTTGGTCAAAGGTTTACTGAGATTAGCGACCAATCTTGGTCGTTAAAGTGGGACCCACCTTCAAAATTTTATAATTATATTATTATTTTAAAAAAAATATAAAATTTAAATATATATAATTTAAACTTGGCGACCAGCGTTGGTCGCTAAATAAAGGGTAGGCAGATAGCGACCAAGTTTGGTCGCTAAAGTGGGACTNAACAGAGCGCTAGGACTCAAAACGACTGGTCGGGTCGTTACAAACTTTGATCGCTAAATTAATTTCATGTATAATTAGCGACCAAAGTTGGTCTCCATTGAGGTCAACAATGGTCAAAATTAAAAATCACTTTTGTATTTACTATCTAAATAATATAAATGTAAGCCGTTAATATATATAATATATATACTTACGCTGTACTATGCACTAAGTATAAGTGTATTAGGTAATATTATATCCAATATATAAGGCGTATATATATATAATATATATACTTACGTTGTACTATGCACTAAGTTTAAGTGTATTAGGTAATATTATATCGAATATATATATATATATATATATATATATATATATATATATATATATATATATATAAGTGTATTAGTGTATATACTGTACTATGCACTAAGTATAAGTGTATTAGGTAATATTATATCGAATATGGCTTATATATATATATATATATATATATATATATATACACTTACGTTGTACTATGCACTAAGTATAAGTGTATTAGGTAATATTATATCGAATATAAGGCGTATATATATATATATATATATATATATATATATATATATATATATATATATATATATATACATATATATAAGCTATATTCTTATAGTATTACCTAATACACTTATACTTAGTGCATAGTATAGCGTAAGTATATATATATATATATATTATATATATATATATATATATAATATATATACTTACGCTGTACTATGCACTAATGTCACGACCCCAACCCCGGTCGTGATGGCGCCCAACACACTGCTAGGCAAGCCCGACCAATTAAATAACCTTAATCATTTTTATCTAGTTCATGAATTAATTACCACAGATAAATTACTAAATCAAAATGCTAAATCCTGAAATAGAGTTAACATGCGGAAATCCCAAACATAAAAACGACTACACAGCCCGAAGAATCCGGTGTCACAAGTCTGAGCCTCTAATACATGAGTGTCAACCTACTACATATTGTTCTCTAGAAATGCGGAAATAAAGTAAATGAGATAGAAGGAAAATCAGGACTGCGAACGTGGAATGCAGCTACCTTGATACTCCCAGATATGATGCTAGGCAGAGAAGTCCTCACACAGCCTCAGGTGTACCTGGATCTGCACGCAAGGTGTAGGGAGTAATGTGAGTACTCCGACCCAGTGAGTAATAAACATAAATAAAGGCTGAGAATAAGAAATCCTTAATAGGCACAAAGTAATTCTATAAATACAGCAACTTGAACCCAGTAGTATAAAATCAGTAAATCAATGAAAATAATTATGGAAATACCACAACACATAAATAAGTAAATGACAATCAAATATGCAATGCAACACATAGACCGTTACTCTCCAGTACCCACTGCGGCGTGCAACCCGCTCCATTTATTTATCGTCGACGGCGCTCACTAGGGGCGTGCAGACTCCAGGAGGGGCCCCTTACGGCCCAAGCGCAATAATAAGCCATCTTGTGGCATCAACAAGGACCTCGGCCTCATATCAATATCAATATCATACTGCTGCGGCGCGCAACCCGATCCCATACTCAGTCCAAGATCACATAAGCCTCTCGGGCACAACAATATAGAAATATTCAGCCCAAACTTCATTTGAAAATATTAATTAAGTTTCTAGTTTGAGAAAAGGTGGCTGAGTTTGCAAAACAGTATTAAATACTAGGACTGAGTTCAACAATATAAAAAATGGTAAGAAACCAGTAATAGCAATCCATGAAGGATTCAATCAATTGGCACGAAGCCCAAATATAGCAATCAACTCAATTATAATGATAATAAGTGATTTTCAATCAAATACACAGTATTTTCATCTACCGGGAGGGACCAAGTCACTATCGCCAACGGTGCTCTACCCCACGCTCGCTACCCGGCGTGCAAGTCACCCCAATATAGCACTACGATGTGCAAATACGGGGTTTCAAACCGTCAGAACATCATTTACATCTATTACTCACCTCAAGCCGGCCAAAATCCTAGCTCGCTATGCCCTTGCCTCTCAAATCGACCTCCTCGTGCGTCGAATCTGATCAAAACCACAACGAATACGTCACAATATACCAATGGAGCAATACCCAATCGAAAACAATCGAAAAATAGCAAAAATCTCGAAATTAGCAAAACCCGAGCCCCCGGCTCGCTTCTTGAAACTCAGAAAAATTCCTACACCAACGGGTTCTTTATCTTGCCAGGAGTCTATACATATAAAGAACACCAAAATCGGAGTCCAAATGACCCATCAAATCCCAATTTGAAATATTAAAACTCAAGCCCTAGTTCTTCCCCTTTTTGCTAAGTTTCCATGGATTTCAAGGTCAATTTCACAATAAAATCATGTTTTTAGTTCATAGGGCTTACCTCTGATCAATCCCAGTCGAAATCCTCTTCAATTCCCGTCCAAAAGCTCTCAAGGATGCTCAACAACGGTGAAAATAAGGCTTAGCTCGCGGATGAAATATTTATTAAAACCCTTCTGTCCAGTGATAATTTTCCTCTATGCGAACGCAAGGGTCCACTCGCGTTCGCGATGAACAAAATTGCTTCTGACAAAAATAGCCTTCACGAACGTGGTTACCCATACGCGAACGCGAAGCTCTGGCCCTCTAGACCTACGCGAACGCGTACACCTCCACGCGAACGCGAAGGGCAACTGCCCTGGGACCCAACTCCTTTACGCGAACGCGGACCTTCTCCCACGAACGCGAATCTTGATCACCTAACCCTCCGCGATCGCGAGTCCTCCAACGCGAACACGAAGGTCAAAAATCCTGGCCCTCAAATTCCTTCTACGCGAACGCGATGGCCCACTCGCGTTCGCGAAGACCAAAACCTGCTTCACTGGCTGCTGCATTTTCTGCTACATTCAAAGTCCAAAACTTCCCGTTTAGCCATCCGAAATCACCCCGAGGCCCCCGGGACCTCAACCAAAAGCACCAACACATCATTCAAACTTGTTCCAATCATCAAAACACATCAAACCACACTAAATTCATCAATTCTCACCGGATTCAAGCCTAAGTTCTTTAAAAACTTCCGAAATACGCATTCGATCAAAAACCTAACCAAATCACCTCCAAATAGTCTAAAATTTTGCACACACATCCCAAACCACCTAACGGAGCTACTGCAACTCTCGGAATTCCATTCCGACCCTCGTATCAAAATCTCACCTATCAACCGGAATTCGCCAAAATACTAACTTCGCCAATTCAAGCCTAATTTTACACCGGACCTCCAAAATTACTTCAGATCACACTCCTAAGTCACAAATCATCCCCCGAAGCTAACCGAATCATCAGAATTCATATTCGAGCCCTCTAACACATAAGTAAACGTCCGGTTGACTTTTCCAAAACAAACCTTCCTTAAAGAGACTAAGTGTTTCATTTCCTACTAAAACCAATCCAAATCAACTCGTTCACACCAACACTGATAATGAAGCATAAAGAAGTAGAAAATGGGGAAAACGGGGCGGTAACTCACGCGACGACGGGTCGGGTCGTCACATCCTCCCCAACTTAAACAAACGCTCGTCCTCGAGCGAGTCAAGAAACATACCTGAAGCCTCAAATAGGTTAGGGTATCTGCTCCGCATCTCCCGCTCGGTCTCCCAGGTAGCCTCCTCCACGGGCCGACCTCTCCACTGCACTTTCACCGAAGCAACATCCTTTGACCTCAACTTCCTAACCTGATGATCCAAAATGGCTGCTGGCTCTACATCATAAGTCAAGTCACCCTCCAGCTGAACTGTACTGAAATCTAGAACATGGGACGGGTCTCCAATATACTTTCGGAGCATAGAAACATGAAAAACTAGATGCACGCCCGACAAGCTAGGTGGCAAGGCAAGCTCATAAGCCACCTCCCCAATCTTCCTAAGTACCTCAAAAGGCCCAATGAACCGCGGGCTCAATTTCCCTTTCTTTCCGAATCTCATGACGCCCTTTGTGGGTGAAACCTTCAGCAACACCTTCTTACTAATCATATAGGATACATCTCGGACCTTCCTGTCCGCATAACTCTTCTGCCTCGACTGCGCTGTACGGAGTCTCTCCTGAATCACCTTCACCTTCTCTAATGCATCCTGAACTGTCACGACCCGATTTTCCCACCCTCGGGAGTCGTGATGGCGCCTACTAATAGGAGCTAGGCAAGCCAATTAAGTTAACATTTCTCTCAACATCATTAACAGTATAAAGAAGAATGAGGCAATTAATATAAAAACGGAAGTCTCGAAACATAAATAACTGAAACCAAGTGCGGAAATTTAAATACACTTCTACCCAGATCTGGTGTCACTAACTCACGAACTTCTACTGAATGCTAAATACAACGTCTGAATAAGAATACGGTACTGTCTGATCCGATACAAGGAAAATCAAACGAAAGACAGAGATAAGAGAGACTACGGGCCATGCGGACGTCAGCAAGGCTACCTCGGAATTCTCCGGACTGAAGTAAGCTCCCAAAGCTCCTACTGCTGTCCAAAAGCTCCTGCTCAGGTACTATGATCTGTGCAAAAAGCACAGAAATGTAGCATCAGCACAACCGACCCCATGTGCTGGTAAGTGCCTGGCCTAACCCCGGCGAGGTAGTGACGAGGCTAGACAGGACCTACCAAAAGCAACTTGTGCAGATATGTATATACAAAGGCAACAGAAATAACAACACAGAACATCAACTAAAAATTGGAAGGGGGCATGCTCGGGGAAAATACAGCGAATACAGATCAACGGATTTAACGACGAAACTATCTCAATACCATAGCTCAAATATAAGTGGTCGGCGCGCCACACGATCCCATTTCTTAATACATAAGTGGACGGCGTGCCACACGATCCCATTTCATAATATATAAGTGGTCGGCGTGCCACACGATCCCATTTCATAATTATAAGTGGACGGCGCGCCACACGATCCCATTTCTTAATTCACAAGTGGACGGCGTGCCACACGATCCCATTTCATAATATATAAGTGGTCGGCGTGCCACACGATCCCATTTCATAATATATATATATAAGTGGACGGCGTGCCACACGATCCCATTTTATANCGTTTCATAATATAAAAGTGGACGGCGCGCCACACGATCCCATTTCTTAATTCATAAGTGGACGGCGCGCCACACGATCCCATTTCTTAATTCACAAGTGGATGGCGTGCCACACGATCCTATTTCTTAATTCATAAGTGGACGGCGTGCCACACGATCCCATTTCTTAATATATATATATATATATAT
>NW_017670602.1:285981-286065 GCF_001879085.1 Nicotiana attenuata
CGGTCCCACGAGCCTCCGAAATCAATGACACAAGTTCGGATCATATCCTCCAATATCTGAATAGTCCTCAGATGGACGGCCAGT
>NW_017670602.1:286275-291894 GCF_001879085.1 Nicotiana attenuata
AACAATCTCTCGGATGTAGATCTCAGCTAACCTCTCCGATGAATAAGTGGCTGCAACAGGAATAAAATGCGCTGACTTGGTCAGCCTATCAACGATGACCCAAATGGCATCAAACTTCTTCCGAGTCATCGGAAGTCCAGTAACGAAATCCATGGTGATCCTCTCCCACTTCCACTCGGGAAGCTCAATCCTCTGAGACAAACCACCAGGCCTCTGATGCTCATACTTAACCTGCTGACAGTTCAAACATCGAGCCACATATGCAACAATATCTTTCTTCATCCTACGCCACCAATAAAGCTGCCGCAAGTCCTGATACATCTTCGCGGCGCCCGGGTGAATAGAATACCAAGAACTATGGGCCTCCGCTAAGATCAACTCTCGAATCCCATCGACATTGGGCACACAAACTCGCCCCTGAAATCTCAAAACACCATCATCATCTAAGGTCACCTTCGTGGCACCTCCACGCTGTACCGTGTCTCTCAGGACACACAAATGGGGATCATCAAACTGCCGATCACGGATACGCTCCAATAGAGAAGAACGAGCGACCGTACAAGCTAACACTCTGCTAGTCTCAGAAATGTCCAACCTCACAAATCGATTGGCCAAGGCCTGAATATCCAAAGCAAGCGGTCTCTGGCTGACCGGAATATAAGCAATGCTACCCATGCTGGCGGTCTTCCTACTCAATGCATCGACCACCACATTGGCCTTACTCGGTTGGAATAAGATAGAAACATCATAGTCTTTCAACAACTCCAACCACCTCCTCTGCCTCAAATTCAACTCCTTATGTTTGAACAAGTACTGAAGGCTCTTGTGATCCGTGTACACCTAACACGTCACACCATATAGATAATGCCTCCAAATCTTCAAGGCATGAACAATGGCTGCCAACTCTAGGTCATGAACTGGATAATTCTTCTCGTGGATCTTCAACTGCCTCGAAGCATATGCTATGACTCTGCCATTCTGCATCAATACTGCGCCAAGCCCAATACAGGAAGCATCACAATAAACGGTATAGGGCCCTGATCCCGTGGGCAAAAACCAAAACCGGTGCCGTAGTCAGAGCTGTCTTGAGCTTCTCGAAGCTCGCCTTGCACTCATCTAACCACCTGAACTGGGCACCCTTCTGGGTCAATCTGGTCATCGGGTCTGCAATGGATGAAAACCCCTCCACGAACCGTCGGTAGTAACCTGCTAACCCCAAGAAACTCCGGATTTCCGTAGCTGACGCTGGCCGAGCCCAGTTCTTGACTGCCCCAATCTTCCTCGGGTCCACCTGAATACCCTCCGCTGAAACAACGTGACCCAGGAATGCCACAGAACTCAACCAAAACTCGCACTTCGAGAACTTGGCGTATAACTGATTATCTTTCAGAGTCCGAAGAACCACTCTGAGGTGCTGCTCCTGCTCCTCCTGACTGCGGGACGAACAAATCCAAGTAAGGCCTGAACACTCGGTTCATCAACTCCATAAATGCTGTTGGGGCATTGGTCAACCCAAACGACATGACCAAAAACTCATAATGCCCATACCGAGTACGAAATGTTGTCTTAGGGACATAAGACGCCCTAATCCTTAGCTGATGATAACCGGATCTCAAATCTATCTTCGAGAACACCCTCGCACCCTGAAGCTGGTTGAATAAATCATCAATCCTCGGCAGTGGATACTTGTTCTTTGTCGTCACTTTGTTCAATTACCGGTAATCAATGCACATCCTCATCGACCCATCCTTTTTCTTCACAAATAGCACCGGCGCACCCCAAGGCGAAACGCTGGGTCTGATGAAACCCTTCTCCAGCAAATCCTGCAACTGATCCTTTAACTCTTTCAACTCCGGCGGGGCCATGCGATACGGCGGAATAGAAATGGGCTGCGTGCCTGGGGCCAGATCAATACAGAAATCAATATCCCTGTCGGGCGGCATACCCAGCAGGTCTGAAGGGAAAACCTCGCGGAACTCTCGAACAATTGGGATAGAATCAATAGAAGGAACCTCTGAGCTGGAATCGCGAACATACGCCAGATAAGCTAGACACCCCTTCTCGACCATGCGTCGAGCCTTCACAAATGAGATAACACTGCGGGTGGCATGACCTGGGGTCCCTCTCCACTCCAATCGGGGTAAATTTGGCAAGGCCAAGGTCACGGACTTGGCGTGACAATCCAAGATAGCATGATACGTGGACAACCAATCCATCCCTAATATGACGTCGAAATCCACCATGTCTAAGAGCAATAAATCAACACGGGTCTCAAGACCCTCAAATACTACCACACAGGAACGATGGACTCGGTCGACCACTATAGAATCCCCCACCACTGTAGATACATGAACAGGAATACCCAAAGCATCACTAGGCATAGTCAGGTAGGGTGCAAAATAGGACGACACATATGAATACGTAGACCCAGGGTCAAATAGCACCGAAGCATCCCTATCACAGACCAGAATAGTACCTGTAATAACTGCATATGAAGACTCAGCCTCTGGCCTGGCTGGAAGAGCATAACACCGGGGCTGGGCCCCACCTCCCTGAACCATATCTCTGGGACGATCGGCTGCTGGCTGGCCTCTACCTTTGGCGGTACGAGTTCCACCTCTATGATCTCTACCTCCACCTCTATGGCCTCTACCCCCACCTCTAGCTGGCTGGGCGGCCTGTGGATCACCTGATGCCTGAATCATAGGACGAGGACCCTGCTGCTGAGAGCTGTCAGAAGCTCGAGGGCAATACCTGGCAATATGTCTCGTGTCACCACACGTGTAACAAGCCCTCGGCTGCTGAGAATAACGGAGTGGTGGTGCGCTGATAGGTGCTGATGGTGAACTGAAAAACTGCTGGTCAGAAGACTGCGGCTGAGAGCCACGACCACCTGAAGTACCATGTGAGACCTGTAGGGCTGACTGAAAGGGTCTTGGAGGATGGCCTCTACCATAAGAGTCCCCACCTCCAGACGAGGTACCACTGAATCTACCTGCATGACGGGGTCTCTTGTCTGACCCATGACCACCTCCCCGTGCAAGAGCCATCTCAACTCTATGGGCCGCATTGGCCGCCTCCTGAAAAGAAATCCTGCTACCAGCTCCCGTAGCCATCTGGAGACGGATTGGCTGAATAAATCCATCAATAAACCTCCGTACCCTCTCTCGCTCGGTGGGGAGTATAACAACAGCATAGCGTGCCAGATCAATGAACCGAGTCTCATACTGTGTGACTGTCATAGAGCCCTGCTGGAGGCGCTCGAACTGCCTGCGGAGAGCCTCTCGCTGAGTAACTGGGAGAAACTTCTCCAAAAACAACTCCGCGAATTGATCCCATGTCAATGCTGGAGACCCTGCTAGTCTAGATAGGCAATAGTCCCTCCACCAAGTCTTGGCGGACCCTGCAAGCCAAAAGGTGGCAAAGTCGACCCCATTGGTTTCCACAATGCCCATAGTCCTAAGGATCTCATGGCAGCTGAATAAGAAATCCTGGGGATCCTCTGATGAAGCACCGCTGAATGTGGTGGTGAAGAGCTTGGAGAACCTATCAAGCCTCCACAAAGCATCTGAGGACATAGCCGCTCCATCGCCGGTCTGAGTCACAATACCCGGCTGAACTGCCACAGCTGGCTGAACCACTGGAACCTGTGCCTGGGGAGCTACCTGCTCCGGAGTACGTGTAGCAGGAGTCTGAACTCCTCCTCCAGCCTGAGAAGTGGCTGGTGCTACTGGAAGCAAACCCGCTCTAGTGACGCTCTCCACAAAGCCTACCAATCTGACCAGAGCGTCCTGAAGAACTGGGGTGGCTATGAACCCCTCTGGGACCTGAGCTGGGCCCACCGGAGCTGCTGGGGCTGGAACCTCCTCATCATAATCAACATGAGGCTCCACCTCTGGGACTGCTGCTCGGGGCTGAGCTCTGCCCCTGCCTCGGCCTCTGGCACGGCCTCGGCCTCGCCCTCTGCCCCTCGTAGGAACTGCTGCTGGGGGCTCGGGCTGCTGCGCGGTAGAAGAGGAAGCACGTGTTCTCGCCATCTGCGAAAGAACAGAGTAGAAAGACAATCAGTATTTGAGAAACAGAATCGCACGACAAGAAAGAACAAAAGTGAAACTTTTCCTAACTCCGTAGCCTCTGGGGGATAAATACAGACGTCTCCGTACCGATCCCTCAGACTCTACTAAGTTTGTCCGTGAGTAGCGAGACCTATGTAACCTAGTGCTCTGATACCAACTTGTCACGACCCGAATTTCCCACCCTCGGGAGTCGTGATGGCGCCTACTAATAGGAGCTAGGCAAGCCAATTAATTTAATACCTCTCTTGACAACATCAACAATATAAAGGAAGACGAGACAATTAATATAAAAGCAAAAGTCTGAAAACATAAATAACTGAAACCAAGTGCGGAAGCTCAAATACATCTCTACCCAGATCTGGTGTCACTAACTCACGAACTTCTACAGAATGCTAAATACAAAGTTTGAATAAAAACACAGTACTGTCTGATCCGATACACAGCAAATCAAACGAAAAACAGGATAAGAGAGACTCCGGGCCATGCGGACGCCAGCAAGCTACCTCGAAAATCTCCGGACTGAAGTAAGCTCCCAACGCTCCTACTGCTGACCAAAGGCTCCTGCTCCGGTGCTATGATCTATGCAAAGAGCACAGAAGTGTAGCATCAGCACAACCGACCCCATGTGCTGGTAAGTGCCTGGCCTAACCCCGGCGAAGTAGTGACGAGGCTAGACAAGACCTACCAAAAGAAAACAACCTGTGCAGGTATATATATATACAAAGGCAACAGAAATAACAACAGAGAATATCAACTAAAAAGGGGAAGGGGGCATGCTCGGGGAAAATAGAGATGAACGGATATAACGACGAAACTATCTCAATACCATAGCTCATATATAAGTAGTCGGCGCGCCACACGATCCCATTTCTTAATTCATAAGTGGACGACGTGCCACACGATCCCATTTCATAATATATAAGTGGACGGCGTGCCACACGATCTCGTTTCATAATAGATATATAAGTGGACGGCGTGCCACACGATCCCATTTCATAATATATAAGTGGTCGGCATGCCACATGATCCCATTTCATGATATATAAGTGGACGGCGTGCCACACGATCCCATATCATAGTTCAAAATGTCGGGCTTTGTAAAGGAGGCCCCATTAGGGAAATTCGACAACATAACACTTTAACCCGGCAAGGGTACAACTAACAGCCCAAATATCCCGGCAAGGGAGAGTACATAATAATAGTCTACACGTCCCGCCAAGGGAATAATCACAACACATCCTATTTTAAATCACTTCTTTCTCAACTATCACATTCTTGTTCGAGCCAACGCTCCAAAATATACCAATCACAATTCTTCCTCAATCGTTCACATTATATGAAATTTACCAATTAAACAAGAAGGTTGTGTCACTTCATTTGAATTAAAAGCAATTAAGACTCACGGTCATGCTAGACTCCGGTGCATAGACAACCGTCACCATGCCTATACACCGTACTCCACATTTAGCAAGTAGCAAATACATCCTAATCCTATCCCTCAAGCCAAAGTTAGAACAAACACTTACCTCGATCCAAGAACTAG
>NW_017670602.1:291914-308132 GCF_001879085.1 Nicotiana attenuata
ACAAGCGCACGCGGCCGCGCTGGTAGACCTGGAGAGTGCTGGCTCTCTGAAGTCAGCTACGCGGACCGCGCATGGACGACCGCGACCGCGTAGCTTCCACCGCGGACAGCGCACAGCGGACCGCGCTAAGGCGACCGCGGGCGCACTGGAGCCTACAACTCCTCTGAACCTGCAACATCTGTTATTTCTAAGTCTAAAACCTCCCGGGGCCTACTCAAAACTCACCCAAGCCCTCGGGGCTCCAAATCGAACATACATGGCAACTCAAAAACACTCTGCGGACTCATCCATGCGATCAAATCGCCCAAACAACCTCATAACCATCAAACTAGGCCTCAAGACCCATGATTTCCTTCCAATATCCATAAAACATCAAGTTTAGAGGTTTTTAAGTTCAAAACATGTCAAACGACGTCCAAATTCAACCAAACTTTACAGCAATTGCTTAAACCATATATAAGACTCGTACTGGGTGTCGGAACCAAAATACGAGCCTGATACCACAGTCTTTTAATCAAATTTCATTTCCAATTTCCTTAATAATTTCAGAAAAACAATTTCACAGAAAAATTTATTTCTCGGGCTCTAGACCTCGGAATTCGACTCCGAGCATATGCCCGAGCCCCATATTTTTCTACGGACCCTCCGGGACCGTCAAATCACGGGTCCGAGTCCGTTTACCAAAAATGTTGACCGAAGTCAAATATATTCATATTAATATAAAAAATTAGCATTTTCACACAGAATTCATATTTAAGCTTTTCGGCTACGCGCCCGGACTGTGCACGCAAATCGAGGCAACCCTAAGTGAGGTTTTCGAGCCCTCAGAAGCACAGAATGAACAAGAAAACAGGTGATGACCCTTTGGGTCGTCACATTCTCCACCTCTAAAACAACCGTTCGTCCTCGAGCGGACAAAAGAAAGAAGTACCTGAGTCGGGAAATAGATGAGGGTAACGGCTCCGCATATCAGACTCGAACTCCCAGGTCGATGCCTCAGGAGGTTGACCTCTCCACTGGACACGCACTGAAGAAAAACTCTTGGATCTCAACTGATGAACCTGCCCGTCTAGAATAGCTACCGGCTCCTCCTCATAAGACAGATCCTTGTCCAACTGGACAGTGCTAAAATCTAACACGTGGGCTGGATCGCCGTGATACCTCCAAAGCATGGACACATGAAACACTGGATGAACGGCTGACAAGCTAGGCGGCAAGGCAAGTCTATAAGCCATCTCTCACACACGATCGAGAATCTCAAACGGACCAATGAACCTAGGGCTAAGCTTTCCCTTCTTCCCAAATCTCATCACGCCCTTCATAGGCGACACTCGGAGCAATACCCGCTCACCAACCATGAAAGCTACATCTCGAGCCTTACAATCTGCATAACTCTTTTGCCGCGACTGAGCCAAACGAGCCTGTCCTGTTAGTAATGAAACTTGATTGCATAAATNNAGGTAAACTGCGTACCCCGGTCCGAAATGATAGATACCGGCACCCCATGAAGGCGAACAATCTCTCTGATGTAGATCTCAGCTAACCTCTCGGATGAATAGTGATTGCAACAGGAACAAAATGCGCTGACATGGTCAGCCTATCAACAATGACCCAAATCACATCAAACTTCTTCCGAGTCAACAGAAGTCCAGTAACGAAATCCATAGTAATCCTCTCCCACTTCCACTCGGGAAGCTCAATCCTCTGAAACAAACCACCAGGCCTCTGATGCTCATACTTAACCTGCTGACAGTTCAAACATCGAGCCACATATGCAACAATATCTTTCTTCATCCTACGCCACCAATAATGTTGCCGCAAGTCCTGATACATCTTCGCGGCGCCCGGGTGAATAGAATACCGAGAACTATGGGCCTCCGCTAAGATCAACTCTCGAATCCCATCAACATTGGGCACACAAACTCGCCCTGCAGTCTCAAGACACCATCATCATCTAAGGTCACCTTCTTGGCACCTCCACGCTGCATCGTGTCTTTCAGGACACACAAATGGGGATCATCAAACTGCCGATCACGGATACGCTCCGATAATGAGGAACGAGCGACCATGAAACCTAACACTCGGCTAGGCTCAGAAATATCCAACCTCACGAAGCGATTGGCCAAAGCCTGAACATCCAAAGCAAGCGGCCTTTGGCTGGTCGGAATATAAGCAAGACTACCCATGCTATCGGACTTTCTACTCAATGCATCGGCCACCACATTGGCCTTCCCCGGGTGGTACAAGATAGTAACATCATAATCTTTCAGCAACTCCAACCACCTTCTCTGCCTCAAATTCAACTCCTTTTGCTTGAACAAGTACTGAAGACTCTTGTGATCAGTGTGCAACTCACACATCACACCATATAGATAATGCCTCAAAATCTTTAAAGCATGAACAATGGCTGCCAACTCTAGATCATGAACCGGATAATTCTTCTCGTGGATCTTCAACTGCCTCGAAGCATAAGCAATGACTCTGTCATCCTGCATCAATACTGCACCAAGCCCAATACGGGAAGCATCACAATAAACTGTATAAGGCCCTGAGCCTGGGGGCAAAACCAATATCGGTGCCGTAGTCAGAGCTGTCTTGAGCTTCTGAAAGCTCGCCTCACACTCATCTGACCATTTGAACTGGGCACCCTTCTGGGTCAATCTGGTCATCGAGGCTGCAATAGATGAAAATCCCTCCACAAACCGACGGTAATAGCCTGCTAATCCCAAGAAACTCCGAATCTCCGTGGCTGATGCTGGTCGGGGCCAGTTCTTGACCGCCTCAATCTTCTTCGGGTCCACCTGAATACCCTCTGCTGATACGACGTGACCCAGAAATGCAACCGAACTCAACCAGAACTCGTACTTCGAGAACTTAGCATATAACTGACTATCCTTCAGAGTCTGAAGAACCACCCTAAGGTGTTGCTCGTGCTCTTCCTGGCTGCGGGAGTACACCAGAATATCATCAATAAAGACAATCACGAACAAGTCCAAGTAAGGCCTGAACACTCGGTTCATCAACTCCATAAATGCTGCTGGGGCATTGGTCAACCCAAATGACATGACCAAAAACTCATAATGCCCGTACCGAGTGCGGAATGCTGTCTTAGGGACATCAGACGCCCTAATCCTCAGCTGATGGTAGCCAGATCTCAAGTCTATCTTTGAAAACACCTTTGCTCCCTGAAGCTGGTCGAACAAATCGTCAATCCTCGATAGTGGATACTTGTTCTTAATCGTCACTTTGTTCAGTTGCCGGTAATCAATGCACATCCTCATCGAACCATCCTTTTTCTTCACAAATAACACCGGCGCACCCCAAGGAGAAACACTAGGTCTGATAAAACCCTTCTCTAGCAAATCCTGCAACTGGTCCTTTAACTCTTTCAACTCTGGCGGGGCCATGCGATACGGCGGAATGGAAATGGGTTGAGTGCACGGGGCCAGATCAATACAGAAATCAATATCCCTGTCGGGCGGCATGCCCGGCAGGTCTGAAGGGAAAACCTCGGGAAACTCCCGAACAATAGGAACAGAATCAATAGAAGTGACCTCTGCGCTGGAATCGCGAACATACGCCAGATAAGCTAAGCACCCCTTCTCGACCATGCGTCGAGCCTTCATATATGAGATAACACTGCGGGCGGTATGCCCTGGGGTCCCTCTCCACTCCAAACGGGGCAAATCTGGCAAAGCCAAGGTCACGGTCTTGGCGTGACAATCCAAGATAGCATGATACGGGGACAACCAATCCATCCCTAATATAACGTCGAAATCCACCATGTCTAAGAGCAATAAATCAACACGAGTCTCAAGACCCTCAAACACTACCACACAGGAACGATGAACTCGGTCGACCACTATAGAATCACCAACCGGTGTGGATACATAAACAGGAATACCCAAGGCATCACTAGGCATAACCAGGTAGGGTGCAAAATAGGACGACACATATGAATACGTAGACTGTGCAAAATAGGACGACACATATGAATACGTAGACCCAGGGTCAAATAGCACTGAAGCATCCCTATCACAGACCAGAATAGTACTTGTAATAACTACATCTGAAGACTCAGCCTCTGGCCTGGCTTGAAGAGCATAACACCAGGGCTGGGCCCCACCTCCCTGAACCATATCTCTGGGAAGATCGGCTGCTGGCTGACCTCTGCCTCTGGCGGTCCGAGCTCCACCTCTATGATCTCTACCTCCACCTCTATAGCCTCTACCCCCGCCTCTAGCTGGCAGGGCGGCCTGTGGATCACCTGACGCCTGAACCATCGGACGAGGACCCTGCTGCTGAGAGCTGTCAGAAGCTCGAGGGCAATACCTGGCAATATGTCTCGTGTCGCCACACGTGTAACAAGCCCTCGGCTCTGAGAATAACGGAGTGGTGGTGCGCTGATAGGTGCTGATGGTGAACTGAGAAGCTGCTGGTCAGAATGCTGCGGCTGAGAGCCACGACCACCTGGAGAACCATGAGAGACCTGTAGGGCTGACTGAAAGGGCCTCAGAGGATGGCCTCTACCATAAGAATCCCCACCTCCGAACGAGGTACCACTGAACCTACCTGCATGACGCGGCCTCTTATCTGACCCATGACCACCTCCCCGTGCAAGAGCCATCTCAACTCTACGGGCCGCATTGGCCGCCTCTTGAAAAGAAATCTCACTCCCGGCTCCCATAGCCATCTGGAGACGGATCGGCTGAATCAATCCATCAATAAACCTCTGCACCCTCTCTCTCTCGGTGGGAAGTATAACAACAGCATAGCATGCTAGATCAATGAACTGAGTCTCATACTGTGTGACTGACATAGAGCCCTGCTAGAGGCGCTCGAACTACCTGCGAAGGGCCTCAACTGGGAGAAACTTCTCCAAAAACAACTCTGCAAACTGGTCCCAAGTCAATGATGGCGACCCTGCTGGTCTGGATAAACAATAGTCCCTCCACCAAGTCTTGGCAGATCCTGCTAGTCGAAAGGTGGCGAAGTCGACCCCATTGGTCTCCACAATACCCATAGTCCGAAGGATCTCATGGCAGCTGAATAAGAAATCCTGTGGATCCTCTGAGGAAGTACCGCTGAATGTGGTGGTGAAGAGCTTGGAGAACCTATCGAGCCTCCACAAAGCATCTGAGGACATAGCTGCTCCATCGCCGGAATGGGTCACAATACCCGGCTGAACCACCACAGCTGGCTGAACCACTAGAACCTGAGCCTGGGGAGCTACCTGCTCCGGAGTACGTGTAGCAGGAGTCTGAACTCCTCCTCCAGCCTGAGAAGTGGCTGGTGCTACTGGAAGCAAACCCGCTCTAGTGACGCTATCCACAAAGCCTGCCAGTCTGACCAAAGCGTCCTGAAGATCTGGGGTGACTATGAACCCTCCTGGGACCTGAGCTGGGTCCACCGGAGCTGTTGGGGCTGGAACCTCATCATCATAATCAATATGAGGCTCCACCTCTGGGACTGCTGCTCGGGGCTGAGCTCTGCCCCTGCCTCGGCCTCTGGCACGGCCTCGGCCTCGCCCTCTGCCCCTCGTAGGAGCTGCTGCTGGGGGCTCGGGCTGCTGCACGGTAGAAGAGGAAGCACGTGTTCTCGCCATCTGCGAAAGAACGGAGTAAAAAGGCAATCAGTATTTGAGAGGCAGAATCGCACGACAAGAAAGAACAAAAGCGAAATTTTTCCTAACTTCGTAGCCTCTGGGGGATAAATACAGACGTCTCCGTACCGATCCCTCAGACTCTACTAAGTTTGTCCGTGAGTTGCAAGACCTATGTAACCTAGGGCTCTGATACCAACTTGTCACGACCCGGATTTCCCACCATCGGGAGTCGTGATGGCGCCTACAAATAGGAGCTAGGCAAGCCAATTAATTTACTACCTCTTTTGGCAACCACCAACAAATGAATAAAACGAAACATGTAATAACATAAGCGGAAGTCTCAAATGTAAATAACTGATAAAAATGCGGAAGTTTCAATACAAACTCTACCCAAGATTGGTTTCGCACACTCACAAACTTCTAAGATTTACTAAATACAATAGACTGAAAGAAGTCGTAATCTGTTTATTTTGGTACAATGGATAACAAACTGAAATAAAGATAGAAGAGACTCCGGGCCTGCGGACGTCAGCAAGGCTACCTCGGTGTCTCCGGACTGAAAGTCTACTCCCAATTTATTGCTGCTGTCCAAAAGCTGCTCCAATACCGTGATCTGTGCAAAAGAGCACAGAAGTGTAGCATCAGCACAACCAACCCCATGTGCTAGTAAGTGCCTGGCCTAACCCCAGCGAATTAGTGACGAGGCTAGACAGGACTACCAATCAACCTGTGCAGATATACATATATATACAAGTACTACAAAATAACAACGAAAAGTAATAATTAAGACTGGGAGGGGAACATACTTTTGGGGATAACAGATAAAATAGAACGGTAGGAATAAATAAGGAAAACCACAACTTATCTCTTCAAACACAGAATACGTGTTCGGCGTGCCACACGATCCCATTTCATGATATATATAAGTGGTCGGCGTGCCACACGATCCCATTTCATAATATATAAGTGGTCGGCATGCCACACGATCCCCTTTTCATAATATATAAGTGGTCGGCGTGCCACACGATCCCATTTCATGATATATATAAGTGGTCGGCGTGCCACACGATCCCATTTCATAATATATAAGTGGTCGGCGTGCCACACGATCCCCTTTTCATAATATATAAGTGGTCGGCGTGCCACACGATCCCATTTCATAATATATAAGTGATTTCCCGGCAAGGGAACAAGTATCAATTCAACTATCCCGGCAAGGGAGAATACAAATAAACAGTTAATTCTCGACAAGGGAGCAACAACAATAACTTACACGTCCCGGCAAGGGAATAATTACACCTCTTTCTCCTTCGTTCATTTCTTACTTCTTAACCATGTCAAAATTCGAGCCAACGCTCCAAGGAGTTTACAAATCATATTTCCTCTTCATACTCCTCTCATTACATAGAAACCATCAATTAAACAAGGAAAAGTCACTACAGAATCCCAAATAAGCACGAATAAGGACTCACGGTCATGCTAGACACCGGTGTATAGATACTCGTCACCATGCCTATACACCGTACTCAACATTTAGCAATTAGCAAATAATACTCTAATCCTATTCCCTCAAGCCAAAGTTAGATCAAACACTTACCTCGAATGCTCCAAACTCAACTCAAGCCTCTAGTATAGCTTTACCCCTCAAATTCACCACCAAACCGATCGAATCTAGTCACAAATTACTTGAATGTATCAACAAATGCTAATTGAATCAATTTGAATGCATGAAAAGGAATTTCCCAAAGTTTTACTCAAAAATTCCCAAAACGCCCCCGGGCCCACGTGGTCAAAACCCGAGGTTCGAACCAAAACCCGATTACCCATTCCCCCATGAACTCGAATATATAGGTTATTTTGGAATCGGACCTCGAATTGAGGTCTGAAACCCCCAATTTTAGAAAAACTAGGTTCTACCCTAAATTCCCAAATTTCCCCATTAAAACCTTTGTTTTGAAGTTGAAATGATGTTTAAAGATGTTAAGGAGTAAAGAAAATGAGTTAGAAATCACATACCAATCGTTTTGGAGAAGAAGAATCGTTTGGAAAATCGCCTCTCATGTTTTGGGTTTTGAAAAAAAGTGAAAAATGACTGAAATTCCCGACCTTATATACCCCCTGAAGACCCAGCGCGGACCGCGCAAAAATGGACAGTGGCCGTGCTGAAGAACTGAACAAAATATCACTCTCTGAACCCACCCAGCGCGGACCGCACTGTTTTGGTGCGCGGCCGCGCTGGTAGACCTGGAGAGTGCTGGCTCTCTGAAATCAGGTACGCGGACCGTGCATGGACGACCGCGGCCGCGTAGCTTCCACCGCGGACCGCGCTAAGGCGACCGCAGCCGCGCAGCAGTGCACCGCGGACCGCGCTAAGGCGACCGTGGGCGCATTGGAGCCTGCAACTCCTCTGAACCTGCAACCTCTGTTATTTCTAAGTCCAAAACCTCCCGGGGCCTACTCAAAACTCACCCGAGCCCTCGGGGCTCCAAACCGAACATACATGAAAACTCAAAAACACTCTACGGACTCATTTGTGCGATCAAATCGCCCAAACAACCTCATAACCATCAAACTAGGCCTCAAGACCCATGATTTCCTTCCAATATCCATAAAACATCAAGTTTAGAGGTTTTTAAGTTCAAAACACGTCAACGACGTCCAAATTCAACCAAACTTTACAGCAATTGCTTAAACCATATATGAGACTCTTACTGGGCGTCGGAACCAAAATACGGGCCCGATACCACAGTCTTTTAATCAAATTTCATTTCCAATTTCCTTAATAATTTCAGAAAAACAATTTCACAGAAAAATTCATTTCTCGGGTTCTAGACCTCGGAATTCGACTCCGGGCATATGCCCGAGTCCCATATTTTTTTTCGGACCCTCCGGGACCGTCAAATCACGGGTCCAGGCCTGTTTACCAAAAAAATATTGACCGAAGTCAAATATATTCATATTAATATCAAAATTTAGCATTTTCACACAGAATTCATATTTAAGCTTTCCGGCTACGCGCCCGGACTGCGCATGCAAATCGAGGCAACCCTAAGTGACATTTTCGAGGCCTCGGAAGCACAAAATAAACGAGAAAATAGGTGATGACCCTTTGGGTCGTCACATTTTCCACCTCTAAAACAATCGTTCGTCCTCGAACGGACAAAAGAAAGAAGTACCTGAGTCGGGAAATAGATGAGGGTAATGGCTCCGCATATCAGACTCGGACTCCCAGGTCGATGCCTCAGGAGGCTGACCTCTCCAGTAGACACGCACTGAAGGAAAACTCTTGGATCTCAACTGACGAACCTGCCGATCTAGAATAGCTACCGGCTCCTCCTCATAAGACAGATCCTTGTCCAACTGGACAGTGCTGAAATCTAACACGTGGGCTGGATCGCCGTGATACCTCCGAAGCATGGACACATGAAACACTGGATGTACGGCTGACAAGCTAGGCGGCAAGGCAAGTCTATAAGCCACCTCTCCCACATGATCGAGAATCTCAAACGGGCCAATGAACCTAGGGCTAAGCTTGCCCTTCTTCCCAAATCTCATCACGCCCTTCATAGGCGACACTCGGAGCAATACCCGCTCACCAACCATGAAAGCTACATCTCGAGCCTTACGATCTGCATAACTCTTTTGCCGCGACTGAGCCGAACGAAGCCTGTCCTGAATGACCTTGAACTTATCCAAGGCCTCCTGAACTAAATCTGTACCCAATAACCGAGCCTCTCCCGGCTCAAACCATCCAACTGGAGACCGACATCGCCTACCATACAACGCCTCATATGGGGCCATCTGAATGCTGGACTGGTAGCTGTTGTTGTAGGGGAACTCTGCTAAAGGCAAAAACTAGTCCCACGAGCCTCCAAAATCAATGACATAGGCTCAGAGCATATCCTCCAATATCTGAATAGTCCGCTCGGACTGACCGTCCATCTGAGAATAGAACGTTGTGCTCAGCTCAACCCGTGTGCCCAACTCTCGCTGAACTGCACCCCAGAAACGCGAGGTAAACTGCGTACCCCGGTCCGAAATGATAGATACCGGCACACCATGAAGGCGAACAATCTCTCTGATGTAGATCTCAGCTAACCTCTCGGATGAATAAGTAGCTGCAACTGGAACAAAATGCGCTGACTTGGTCAGCCTATCAACAATGACCCAAATCGCGTCAAACTTCTTCCGGGTCAACGGAAGACCAGTGACAAAATCCATAGTAATCCTCTCCCACTTCCACTCGGGAAGCTCAATCCTCTGAAACAGACCACCAGGCCTCTGATGCTCATACTTAACCTGCTGACAATTCAAACATCGTGCCACATATGCAACAATATCTTTCTTCATTCTACGCCACCAATAATGTTGCCGCAAGTCCTGATACATCTTCGCGGCGCCCGGGTGAATAGAATACCGGGAGCTATGGGCCTCCGCTAAGATCAACTCTCGAATCCCATCAACATTGGGCACACAAACTCGCCCTGCAGTCTCAAGACACCATCATCATCTAAGGTCACCTTCTTGGCACCTCCACGCTGCACCGTGTCTTTCAGGACACACAAATGGGGATCATCAAACTGCCGATCACGGATACGCTCCGATAATGAGGAACGAGCGACCATGAAACCTAACACTCGGCTAGGCTCAGAAATATCCAACCTCACGAAGCGATTGGCCAAAGCCTGAACATCCAAAGCAAGCGGCCTCTGGCTGGCCGGAATATAAGCAAGACTACCCATGCTAGCGGACTTTCTACTCAATGCATCGGCCACCACATTGGCCTTCCCCGGGTGGTACAAGATAGTAACATCATAATCTTTCAGCAACTCCAACCACCTTCTCTGCCTCAAATTCAACTCCTTTTGCTTGAACAAGTACTGAAGACTCTTGTGATCAGTGTGCAACTCACACATCACACCATATAGATAATGCCTCCAAATCTTCAAAGCATGAACAATGGCTGCCAACTCTAGATCATGAACCGGATAATTCTTCTCGTGGATCTTCAACTGCCTCGAAGCATAGGCAATGACTCTGCCATCCTGCATCAATACTGCACCAAGCCCAATACGGGAAGCATCACAATAGACTGTATAAGGCCCTGAACCTGTGGGCAAAACCAATACCGGTGCCGTAGTCAGAGCTGTCTTGAGCTTCTGAAAGCTCGCCTCACACTCGTCTGACCATTTGAGCTGGGCACCCTTCTGGGTCAATCTGGTCATCGGGGCTGCAATAGATGAAAACCCCTCCACAAACCGTCTGTAGTAGCCTGCCAACCCCAAGAGACTCCGAATCTCTCTGGCTGATGGGGTCGAGGCCAGTTCTTGACTGCCTCTATCTTCTTCGGGTCCACCTGAATACCCTCTGCTGATACAACATGACCCAGAAATGCTACTGAACTCAGCCAGAACTCACACTTGGAGAACTTGGCATATAACTGACTATCCCTCAGAGTCTGAAGAACCACTCTGAGGTGCTGCTCGTGCTCCTCCTGGCTGCGGGAGTACACCAAAATATCATCAACAAAGACTATCACGAACATGTCCAAATATGGACTGAACACTCGGTTCATCAACTCCATGAATGCTGCTGGGGCATTGGTCAACCCAAACGATATGACCAGGAACTCATAATGCCCGTATCGAGTGCGGAATGCTGTCTTAGGGACGTCGGATGCCCTAATCCTCAACTGATGGTAGCCAGATCTCAAGTCTATCTTTGAAAACACCTTCGCACCCTGAAGCTGGTCGAACAAATCGTTAATCCTCGGCAGTGGATACTTGTTCTTTATCGTCACTTTGTTCAATTGCCGGTAATCAATGCACATCCTCATCGAACCATCTTTTTTCTTCACAAATAACACCGGCGCACCCCAAGGAGAAACACTGGGTCTAATGAAACCCTTCTCCAGCAAATCCTGCAACTGATCCTTTAACTCTTTCAACTCTGGCGGGGCTATGCGATACGGCGGGATAGAAATGGGCTGAGTGCCCGGAGCCAGATCAATACAAAAAATCAATATCCCTGTCGGGCGGCATACCCGGTAGGTCTGAAGGGAAAACCTCGGGGAACTCCCGAACAATAGGAACAAAATCAATAGAAGGGACCTCTGTGCTGGAATCGTGAACATACGCCAGATAAGCTAAACACCCCTTCTCGACCATGCGTCGAGCCTTCACATATGAAATAACTCTGCGGGTGGTATGTCCTGGGGTCCCTTTCCACTCCAAACGGGGCAAATCTAGCAAAGCCAAGGTCACGGTCTTAGCGTGGCAATCTAAGATAGCATGATAAAGGGACAACCAATCCATCCCTAATATAACGTCAAAATCCACCATGTCTAAGAGCAATAAATCGACACGGGTCTCAAGACCCTCAAACACTACCACACAGGAACGATGAACTCGGTCGACCACTATAGAATCACCCACCGGTGTAGATACATATACAGGAACACCCAAGGCATCACTAGGCATAACCAAGTAGGGTGCAAAATAGGACGACACATACGATTACGTAGACCCAGGGTCAATTAGCACGGAAGCATCTCTATCACAAATCAGAATAGTACCTGTAATGTCTGCACCTGAAGACTCAGCCTCTGGCCTGGCTGCTGGCTTCCTCTACCTCTGGCGGCCTGAACTCCACCTCTATGACTTCTACCTCCACCTCTAACACCTCTGCCACCACCCCTAGCTGGCTGGGCATGCTGTGGAACCTCTGGTGCCTGAACCATAGCACAAGAACTATGATGCGGAGAGCTGCCATAAACTAGAGGGCAATATCTGACAATGTGCCTCGGATCACCACAAGCATGGCAAGACCTCGTCTGCTACGGCTGAGCACCCCTCAACCTCGGGCAAACCCTCCTGTTGTGACCATACTCACCACACTCATAACATCTACACGAACGCTGCAGCTGAGGAAACTGAGGCTGACCCTGTCGACCTGAATGACCACCTGAAGTACCATGAGTGACCTGGAGAGCTAACTGAAAGGGCCTAGGAAGATGGCCTCTACCATAAGAACCTCTACCTCAGGACGAGGTACCACTGAATCTGCCTGCATGACGGGGCCTCTTACCCGACCCATGACCACCTCCCTATGGCAGAACCCTCTCAACTCTACGGCCCATATTGGTCGCCTCCTGAAAAGTGATCTCACTCCCGGCCTGAGCCACTGTACCCGGCTGACCTACCACCGCTGGCTGAACTCCTGGAACGCAACCGCCCGAATGCGCTCTCCACAAGCCTACCATATGACCAAGCGTCCTGAAGAACGTGNTTAACCTGCTGACAGTTCAAACATCGAGCCACATATGCAACAATATCTTTCTTCATCCTACGCCACCAATAATGCTGCCGCAAGTCCTGATACATCTTCGCGGCTCCCGGGTGAATAGAAAATCGAGAACTATGGGCCTCCGCTAAGACCAACTCTCGAATCCCATCGACATTGGGCACACAAACTCGCCCCTGCAATCTCAAAACGCCATCATCATCTAAGGTCACCTTCGTGGCACCTCCATGTTGCACCGTGTCTCTCAGGACACACAAATGGGGATCATCAAACTGCCGATCACGGATACGCTCCAATAATGAAGAACGAGCGACCGTGCAAGCTAACACTCTGCTAGGCTCAAAAATGTCCAACCTCACAAATCGATTGGCCAAGGCCTGAATATCCAAAGCAAGCGGTCTCTGGCTGACAGGAATATAAGCAAGACTACCCATGCTGGCGGACTTCCTACTCAATGCATCGGCCACCACATTGGCTCTCCCCGGGTGATACAAAATAGTAACATCATAATCTTTCAATAACTCCAACCACCTCCTCTGCCTCAAGTTCAAATCCTTCTGCTTGAATAAGTACTGAAGACTCTTGTGACCAGTGTACACTTCACACGTCACACCATATAGTTAATGCCTCCAAATCTTCAAAGCATGAACAATGGCTGCCAACTCTAGATCATGAACCGGATAATTCTTCTCGTGGATCTTCAACTGCCTCGAAGCATAGGCTATGACTCCGCCATCCTGCATCAATACTGCACCAAGACCAATACGGGAAGCATCACAATAGACTGTATAAGGCCCTGAACTTGTGGGCAAAACCAATACCAGTACCGTAGTCAGAGCTGCCTTGAGCTTCTGAAAGCTCGCCTCACACTCATCTGACCATCTAAACTGGGCACCCTTTTGGGTCAATCTGGTCATCGGGGCTACAATAGATGAAAACCCCTCCACGAAACGACGATAGTAGCCTGCTAACCCCAAGAAACTCCGAATCTCTGTAGCTGATGCTGGTCGAGGCCAGTTCTTGACCACCTCTATCTTCTTTGGGTCCACCTGAATACCCTCTGCTGATACAATGTGACCCAGAAATGCAACCGAACTCAACCAGAACTCACACTTGGAGAACTTGGCATATAACTGACTATCCCTCAGAGTCTGAAGAACCACCCTAAGGTGCTGCTCGTGCTCCTCCTGGCTGCGGGAGTACACCAAAATATCATCAATAAAGACTATCACGAACATGTCCAAATATGGCCTGAACACTCGGTTCATCAACTCCATAAATGCTGCTGGGGCATTGGTCAACCCAAATAACATGACCAAAAACTCATGATGCCCATACCGAGTGCGGAATGCTGTCTTAGGGACATTGGATGCCCTAATCCTGGGCTGGTGCTAGCCAGATCTCAAGTCTATCTTTGAAAACACCTTTGCACCCTGAAGCTGGTCAAACAAATCATCAATCCTCGGCAGTGGATACTTGTTCTTTATCGTCACTTTGTTCAATTGCCGGTAATCAATGCACATTCGCATCGAACCATCCTTTTTCTTCACAAATAATACCGGCGCACCCCAAGGAGAAACACTAGGTCTAATGAAACCCTTCTCTAGCAAACCCTGCACCTGATCCTTTAACTCTTTCAACTCTGGCGGGGCCATGCGATACGGCAGGATAGAAATGGGCTGCGTGCCCGGAGCCAGATCAATAGAAAAATCGATGTCCCTGTCGGGCGGCATACCTGGCAGGTTTGAAGGGAAAACCTCGGGGAATTCCCGAACAATAGGAACATAATCAATAGAAGGGACCTCTGCGCTGGAATCGGGAACATACGCCAGATAAGCTAAACACCCCTTCTCGACCATGCGTCGAGCCTTCACATATGAGATAACACTGTGAGTGGCATGACCTGGGGTCCCTCGCCACTCCAAACGGGGTAAATCTGGTAAAGCCAAGGTCACGGTCTTGGCGTGACAATCCAAGATAGCATGATACGGGGACAACCAATCCATCCCTAATATAACGTCGAAATCCACCATGTCTAAGAGCAATAAATCAACACGAGTCTCAAGACCCTCAAACACTACCACACAGGAACGATGAACTCGGTCGACCACTATAGAATCACCCACTGGTGTAGATACATAAACAGGAATACCCAAAGCATCACTAGGTATAGCCAAGTAGGGTGCAAAATAGGACGACACATATGAATACGTAGACCCAGGGTCAAATAGCACTGAAGCATCCCTATCACAGACCAGAATAGTACCTGTAATGACTGCATCTGAAGACTCAGCCTCTGGCCTGGCTAGAAGAGCATAACACCGGGGCTGGGCCCCACCTCCCTGAACCATATCTCTGGGACGATCGGCTGCTGGCTGGCCTCTACCTCTAGCGATTCGGGATCCACCTATATGGTCCCTACCTCCACCTCTATGGCCTCTACCCCCACCTCTAGCTGGCTAGGCGGCCTGTGGATCACCTGATGCCTGAATCATAGGACGAGGACCCTGCTGCTGAGAGCTGTCAGAAGCTCGAGGGCAATACCTGGCAATATGTCTCGTGTCGCCACACGTGTAACAAGCCCTCGGCTGCTGAGAATAACGGAGTGGTAGTGCGCTGATAGGTGCTGATGGTGAACTGAAAAGCTGCTAGTCAGAAGACTGCGGCTGGGAGCCACGACCACCTGAAGTACCATGTGAGACCTGTAGGGCTGACTGGAAGGGCCTCGGAGGATGGCCTCTACCATAAGAATCCCCACCTCCGGACGAGGTACCACTGAACCTACCTGCATGACGGGGCCTCTTATCTGACCCATGACCACCTCCCCGTGCAAGAGCCATCTCAACTCTACGGGCCGCATTGGCCGCCTCCTGAAAAGATATCTCACTCCCAGCTCCCATAGCCATCTGGAGACGGATCGGCTGAATCAACCCATCAATAAACCTCCGCACCCTCTCTCTCTCGGTGGGGAGTATAATAATAGCATGGCGTGCTAGATCAATGAACCGAGTCTCATACTGAGTGACTGTCATAGAGCCCTACTGGAGGCGCTCGAACTACCTGCGAAGAGCCTCTCGCTGAGTAACTGGGAGAAACTTCTCCAAAAACAACTCTGCAAACTGGTCCCAAGTCAATGATGGTGACCCTGCTAGTCTGGATAAACAATAGTCTCTCCACCAAGTCTTGGCGGATCCTGCTAGATGAAAAGTGGCGAAGTCGACCCCATTGGTCTCCACAATACCCATAGTCCGAAGAACCTCATGGCAGCTATACAAGAAATCCCGGGGGTCCTCTGAAGAAGCACCGCTGAA
>NW_017670602.1:311028-320755 GCF_001879085.1 Nicotiana attenuata
CGTAGAAGAATGGGCTGGGGGTCCAAGACTTTGTTATACGCGAACGCGTGAAGGACCACGCGAACGCGATTAGGGAAATGGCAAAGCTACGCGTTCCCGAACTGTGGAATGCGAACGCGAAGAAGGAATTACTGGGGCCCTGAATTTGGCTTACGAGTTCGCGAGGTCAAGACGCGAACGCGAAGGAGGAAGACACAGAGCTACGCGAACGCGAGGGGAAGAGTGCGAACGAGAAGAAGGAAATCCTTGTGCACAAACACCAGATTTTCTGCAACTTTTTACTAAGTTCAAAACACCCCGAACCACCTCCGAATCACTCCCGAACCCTCGGGGCTCCTAACCAAACACACACACTAACTAAACAACCTCATACGAACTTAACCGTGCGATCAAATCGCCAAAATAACATCATAAACGAGGAATCAAACCTCAAAATCATCACTTTTTTCTTCAAACTTCATAAACTTTCATTTTTAGATATTTAGGTCCGAAACACGTCAAACGACGTCCGATTTCGACCAAATTTCACAGGAAGCGCTTAAACCACATATAAGACCTGTACCGGGCGCCGGAACCAAAATACGGGCCCGATACCAACACTTTCTAAACCATTTTCATTTCAAATTTCCATATAAATTCCAGAAAAATAATTTCCTTTAAAAATTCATTTCTCGAGCTCGGGACCTCGGATTTCGATTCCAGGCATACGCCCGAGTCCCATATTTTCTACGGACCCTCCGGGACCGTCCAATCACGGGTCCGGATCCGTTTACCCAAAATGTTGACCAAAGTCAACTTTAATCATATTAATATCAAAATTCATCAATTTTTACACAGAATTCATATTTAAGCTTTTCGGCTACGCGCCCGGACTGCGCGCGCAAATCGAGGCAAGCCTAAATGAGGTTTTCAAGGCCTCGGAGACACAGAATGAGTGAGAAAATAGGTGATGACCCTTTGGGTCGTCACATTTATCTTTCTATCTGATTCCCTCCTTTCTTCTATATGTGATATTATTTTATATGTGTTGTGTGTGTGAATCGTGGAGGGATAGTGTAATTAGTGCCTTGTGTGTGCATTGTGTCGTGTGTGTTTGTGCGAAGGTGAGCGAGACGTGAGGGATTTGAGGGGAGGGACGTGATGTAATGGGGAAGTTGGGAAGGTTTGTTAACAAACTTATCTACTTTGACATGATTAAGCTTTATTATGTTTTCTTTTTCTCTTTCTTATTTTTTGTCTTTTATTTCAAAAGATAAGGTTAATTGTAAAAATAATAATATTGATCAACCACCTTTTACATCAAGAAAAAATAATATATATATATATACTTCTAATTTATTTTTTTAATTTTATAAAATTTATACTCTAAGAATGTGAGTATTTTTGTAGTTTTTTTTATTTTAAATAAAACCTATTAAGAGTAAGATAAAAGTTTAAAATATTAAGATTACACCTAAAAGAAATATTTACACTAAAATAGTATAGAATTTGGGTGTGGTCAAAAATTAGTTGTTCACAGCATGCCCCTCTTTGCTTGGAAACATGAAGAGTTTTCAGGCAAAGAAAATGAACAAGGTGACTAATTTTTGGCCTCACTATTATTTAAAAGGGAAAAGAAGAGAAAAGAAGAGGATGTGACCGAGCCTTGGTTTTTGGCAGCCTACATATCCCGGGTTATAAGGGAATCAGGTCACGTGTAGTTCAAGTAGAAAAAGAGTGATGGAGTATGCTTAGATAGAGAGTCGAGTGAAGTTCCGTCAAGGTTCTGATCCGCGGTTCCTACTATTACATCAAAATGAAAAGAAAATTACATACTCTTGAAATCTAAAAGTTACAAAATTCCTATCTAAATGCCATCTGGAGAGCTGACTGAAAGGGCCTAGGAGGATGGCCTCTACCATATGAATCTCTACCTCCAGACGAGGTACCACTGAATCTGCCGGAATGACGGGCTCTCTTGTCTCCCCCATGACCACCCCCCTGCGATAATACCATCTCAATCCTCCGGGCCACGTTGGCCGCCTCCTGAAAAGTGATATCACTCCCCGCCTCTCTAACCATCTGGAGACGAATAGGCTGAATAAGTCCATCAATAAACCGTCTCACTCTCTCCCTCTCAGTGGGGAGTATGACAATAGCATGGCGAGCCAACTCAATAAACCTGGTCTCGTACTGGGTGACTGATATGGAACCCTGCTGAAGGCGCTCAAACTGCCTCCGAAAGGCCTCACGCTGAGTCACGGGGAGAAACTTCTCCAGAAACAACACTGAAAACTGCTCCCATGTCAAAGATGGCGACCCTGCTGGCCTGGCTAAACAGAATTCCCTCCACCAAGTCTTGGCGGATCCAAATAGGCGAAATGCAGCGAAATCAACTCCATTGGACTCAATAATACCCATGTTCCGAAGAACCTCGTGGCAGCTGTCCAAATAATCCTGAGGATCCTCAGTAGAAGCACCGCTAAAAGTAGTAGTGAAGAGCTTGGTGAACCTAGCCAACCTCCGCAAAGCATCTGCAGACATAGCCGCTCCATCGCCGGTTTGAGTCACTACACCCGGCTGAACTGCTATAGATGGCTGAATCACTGGAACCTGAACCTGGGGAGCTACCTGCTCCGGAGTGCGTGTAGCAGGAGTCTGAGCCCCTCCTCCAGCCTGAGAAGTGGATAGTGCTACTGGAAGCAAACCCGCTCGGGTGACACTCTCCATGAGGCCCACCAATCTGACAAGAGCGTCCTGAAGAACTGGGGTGGCAATGAACCCCTCTGGGACCTGAGCTGGGCCCACCGGAACCGCTGGGGCTGGAACCTCCTCCTCGAAATCAACCTGAGGCTCTGCCACTGGTGCTGCTGCTCGGGGCTGAGCTCTGCCCCTACCTCGGCCTCTAGCACAGCCTCGGCCTCGCCCTCTGCCCCTAGCGGGAGCTGCCTGGGGCTCGGACTTCTGGTTAGAAGATGAGGAAGCGCGTGTTCTCGCCATCTGCGAAAGAACAGAGTAGAAATTCAATTAGCGTTGGGAAACCAAACCGCACGACAAGAAAGAACAAATGTGAAACTTTTCCTAACTCGGTAGCCTCTTGGGGATAAATACAGACGTCTCCGTACCGATCCCTCAGACTCTACTAAGCTTGTCCGTGAGTTGTGAGACCTATGCAACCTAGAGCTCTGATACCAACTTGTCACGACCCGGATTTCCCACCCTCGGGGTCGTGATGGCGCCTACTATTGGGAGCTAGGCAAGCCAAACATTTATTACTTTATGATTAACCAATTTACCTCTTTTAGCAATTATCAGCATTTATATAAAAGCAACAAAATTAAATAATAAGCGGAAGTCTTAAATTATGAAAAACTGAATAGAAATGCGGAAAATTCAACATAAGCCTCTACCCAAGACTGGTGTCACAATACTCACGAACATCTAAGAATACTAAATACAATGTCTGAAAGAAATATATATGTTTGTCTCGGATACAATGAGATAACATTCTAAAGTAAAATATAGGGGAGACGCCGGGCCTGCCGACGCCTGCAAGGCTACCTCGGTGTCTCGCTGGACTGAAGGCATGCTCCCGTGCTACTGTTGCTGCTGTCCAAAACCTGGATCTGTGCAAAATAGCACAGAGTGTAGTATCAGCACAACCGACCCTATGTGCTGGTAAGTGCCTAGCCTAACCTCGACGAAGTAGTGATGAGGCTAGGACCGGACTACTAATTAAACCTGTGCAGTTATAAACATACAGCGGAAAAACAAAACAAGAATAAACAAGTAACTATGGGAGGGGGAAACATGTTATGAGGGTATACCAGTATTAACAATAAATCCAGAGTAACAGTCTAAGGGCAGCTTAGAATTTACAGCGAACAAAGAAATTAATATCCAAAGTAAACACACTTGTATCAATAATTGTTGCGGCGCGCAACCGGATCCCAAATATATAACAACACTATTACGGCGTGCAACCGATCCACAAATATCATACAATGCACGGCATAACCCTTCGTGCTTTATCACTCTTCCGCACCCAAACAACAATCACAAATAAGGGGCAAGAAAGTAAACAAATAATGATAGAAATCCCGCAAGGGAATGCAATTAAACAATTAAATCCCGGCAAGGGAACAATATCAATAAATTTCCATATCCCGGCAAGGGAGAAAATTAACAAAACAACAAAACGTCCCGGCAAGGGAATAAACCAATAACTCTTTCTCTTTCTTTCACTTTCATCTCATAGTTCACATTGTCACTTGAGCCAACGCTCCAAGGATTTAAATATCTCATATACCTTCACAATTTGTATTTCAATTCGAGCCAACACTCCACGAAGTTCAACGATCACAATTTCCTTTCACATACTCTTTACAACATATAGAAATCATCAATTAAGTATGGAAGCTATACCAAAGCCAGGATATTCGCAATATAAGGACTCACGGTCATGCTAGACACCAATATATAGATACTCGTCACCATGCCTATACATCGTACTCGACAATTAGCAAGTAGCAAATAAGACTCAACTCCTATTCCCTCAAGCTAAGGTTAGACCAAACACTTACCTCAACTTCCACGGCCAAATCAATCCACAACAACCGCTTTCCCTCTCGAATTCGGCTTCGACTCAATCAAATCTATACAATAATGACTTCATAGTATCAATATATGCTAAACAAATCAAACCCAATGCCTAATTATAGATTTCCAAGCTTTCTTTCCAAAATTCCAAAATTGACCCCGGGCCCGCTTGGTCAAAACACGAGGTTCGGACCAAAATCAAATCCCCCATTCACCCACGAGCCCGAATATATAATTTGTTTTCAAATTCGACCCAAAAACGAGGTCTAAATCAAGAAAATCCAAAAAGCCCTAACTCTACCCATTTCCCCCAATTTCTTACCCTAAATTACAATGTTTTAGGCTTAGGAATTCAATAAATATTGATGGGTCCTTGGTCCATCCTTCAATCGTTCGGGGTATGTTGCACCTCGGGGCGTTTCTCCTGTCTTCGATATATGGCTGGTGCCTTTCTTGGTTTGGTTTTGGCTCCTTTGCCAGAAGCCTGCTTGGGTATACCGAGCCCGAGGGGGCNCCAGCGCGGACGCGCAAAATGGACAGCGGCCGCGCTGAAGAACTGAACAAATATCACTCTCTCGAACCCACCCAGCGCGGACCGCACTGTTTTGGTGCGCGGCCGCGCTGGTAGACCTGGAGAGTGCTGGCTCTCTGAAATCAGGTACGCGGACCGTGCATGGACGACCGCGGCCGCGTAGCTTCCACCGCGGACCGCGCTAAGGCGACCGCAGCCGCGCAGCAGTGCACCGCGGATCGCGCTAAGGCCACCGCGGGCGCGCTGGAGCCTGCAACTCCTCTGAACCTGCAACCTCTGTTATTTCTAAGTCTAAAACCTCCCGGGGCCTACTCAAAACTCACCCGAGCCCTCGGGGCTCCAAACCGAACATACATGAAAACTCTAAACACTCTACGGACTCATCAGTGCGATCAAATCCCCCAAACAACCTCATAACCATCAAACTAGGCCTCAAGACCCATGATTTCCTTCCAATATCCATAAAACATCAAGTTTAGAGGTTTTTAAGATCAAAACACGTCAAACGATGTCCAAATTCAACCAAACTTTACAGCAATTGCTTAAACCATATATGAGACTCGTACTGCGAGTCGGAACCAAAATACGAGCCCGATACCACAGTCTTTTAATCAAATTTTATTTCCAATTTCCTTAATAATTTCAGAAAAACAATTTCAAAGAAAAATTCATTTCTCGGGCTCTAGACCTCGGAATTCGACTCCGGGCATATGCCCAGGTCCGTTTACCAAAAAAATGTTGACCGAAGTCAAATATATTCATATTAATATCAAAATTTAGCATTTTCACATAGAATTCATATTTAAGCGTTTCGGCTACGCGCCCGGACTGCGCATGCAAATCGAGGCAACCCAAAGTGAGGTTTTCGAGGCCTCGGAAACACGAAATAAACGAGAAAATAGGTGATGACCCTTTGGGTCGTCACATGGGGTGCACCGATACTATTTTTGAAGAAGACGAATGGTACTATGCGGATGTGCGTTGATTACAAGCAGTTGAACAAAGTTACAATTAAGAACAAGTATCCTTTACCACGCATTGATGACTTATTTGACCAACTTCAGGGAGATAGAGTGTTTTCAAAGATTGATTTGAGATCTGGGTATCACCAGTTAAAGATTTGAGATTCGAATATTCTGAAGATGGCATTCAGGACCCGCTATGGTCACTACGAGTTTCTTGTGATGTCATTTGGGCTAACCAATGCCCCAACAACATTTATGCACCTGATAAATAGTGTATTCCATCATTACCTTGATACTTTTGTCATAGTATTCATTGATGATATACTGGTGTACTCACCAGCCAGGAGGAGTATGCGCAACATCTGAGGATTGTACTACAGACATTGAGGGAGAAGAAGCTTTATTTTAAATTCTCCAAGTGTGAGTTTTCGCTTGATTCTATGGTTTTCTTGGGGCACGTGGTGTCCAGTTAGGGGATCAAGGTAGATCCAAAAAGATTGAGGCGGTTCAGAGTTGGCCCAGACCGTCTTCAGCTACTGAGATTCGGAGTTTTCTTGGTTTGGCCAGATATTATCGCCGATTTGTGGAGGGTTTCTCGTCCATTGCTACACCTTTGACTAGATTGACCCAGAAGGGTTCCCAATTCAGGTGGTCTGACGAGTGTGAGAAGAGCTTTGAGAAGCTCAAGACGGCCTTGACTATATCTCTAGTTCTTGTTTTACCTTCAGCATTGGGTTCTTATTCAGTGTATTATGATGCTTCTTGGATTGGTATTGGGTGTGTCTTGATGTAGGAGGGTAGAGTGATTGCTTATGCTTCACGCCTGTTGAAGCCCCATGAGAAGGACTACCCCGTTCATGATCTAGAGTTGGCAGCTATTGTGCATGCATTAAATATTTGGAGGCATTATCTCTACGACGTGTCTTGTGAGGTGTTTACAAATCGTCGAAGTCTTCAAGACTTGTTTAAGCAGAATGATCTAAATTTGAGGCAGCGAAAATAGTTGGAGCTGTTAAAAGACTATGATATCACCATTTTGTATCACTCCGAGAAGGCCAACATGGTGGCCAATGCCATGTGTAGAAAGGCAGTGAGTATGGGTAGCCTTGCATTCCTGTTGGTGAGATACCACTAGCATCAGAGGTTCAGGCCTTGGCCAATCAATTCGTGAGGTTAGGTACTTTGGAGCCTAGTCGGTCCTTGCTTGTGTGGTTTCTCGGTCTTTCTTGTATAAGCGCATCAGAAAGTGTCAGTATGACGACCCCTATTTGCTTGTTCTTAAGGACACAGTACAACACAGTGATGCCAAGGAGGTCTCTATTGGAGATGATGAGGTGTTGCCGATGCCGAGTCGGATTTGTGTGCCCAATATCGATGGGTTGCGTGAGTTGATTCTTGAGGAGGCCCATAATTCATGGTATTCCATTTATCCCGTTCCACGAAGATGTACCAGGACTTGAGGCAGCACTATTGGTAGAGAAGAATGAAGAAAGACATAGTGGAGTATGTGGCTTAGTGCTTGAACAGTCAGCAGGTGAAGTATGAGCATCAAAGGCAGGGCGGTTTGCTTCAGAGACTTGAGATTCCCGAGTGAATGTGGGAGCGTGTTACCATGGATTTCGTCGTTGGGCTCCCACAGACTTTGATGAAATTTGAAGCAGTTCGGGTGATTGTGGACCGGTTGACTAAGTCAACTTATTTCATTACGGTGGCGACTACCTATTCTTCAAACTGGTTGGCTTAGATCAATATCAGCGAGATTGTTCGCTTCATGGTGTGCCGGTGTCCATTATTTCTGATCGAGGCATGTCACACCTCATTTTTCTACCTGAGAAGGGTATAGGGGAGTTTTTCCAATTTAAGTGACATAATCGAAATGGGATTATTTATATTCAAATTCAGAGTCGCCACTTGGGATAATTTATGGTGTCCCAAGTCACTAGTTTAAAATCCCGAATCGCGGAAATTTGACTCTGTTTTATAGTTCGCGAAATACAAAAATCCGTGTAAGGAATACTGTTAACCCGGGAGAAGGTGTTAGGCATTCCCGGGTTCCGTAGTTTTAGCACGGTCGCTCAACTATCAATAATTAGCCTAATTATCTAATTAATTACACATTTTAAACCTACGTGCGTTTTTAACTTTCTAACCGCTTTTAATGTTTATAGAATTATTTTTGGGAACAAGCCACGATTGTCGTACACTTGCCATTTTGGAACACATCGCAAACCGCGTCACATGAAATACACACTTGATTTACGACATGTTTATTTTATTATTAGTATTCAAAGTTATGGTCGGGACACATGAAATGCACACCCGAATTTGGAGTTATGTGTCGTGACTATGCCACGGGAACCGTACCCATAGTCACGATGATTATTCACGCGCCAAAAAGTTCTCCTACCCAGGTGTGGTCGGCCTAAGCATGCTCCTAACGAATATAGGCAAGTAACAAAGCAATAGACAATTAAGAGCTCAATTTCATAAACTTTAGCACCCGAGCCCCTTTAATCTAATTTGATGTAGTTCAGTTGATGAATAGCAACCCAATTTCTATACTGTGATAAAATTAAGTTCAGCTATAACCCATTCGAGTAGCATGCGAGTAGATAACTACATGAACAGACTCAAAACCGGAGACAATAACCAAATAAATCACAGAATCAAATTACCAAACAACCAATTAACATTCAGCTAGAATAAAATGAGTGGAGGATTTAAGAGTTGAACCTCAGTGAGAGCGAGGACCTTTTCGACGTTAATTAGATATAAGCTGAACGTAATCCTTGAACTCGAACCGGAACTACCACGAACCGACAAACCCAAGCACACTCCGATTCAAAATTCCAACACAAACTTAACGGCATAGCTCGAACCAGCAAATTTAATTTGGTAAAAACTCAAGCAGAGACATAAATAACCAAATCTGAAGATGAAGTTTCAATCAATTGATATGCGAAAAAACCAAAACACAACTGTTGAAGCACGAAAAGCAGCTGCGAAATTCGATGACAAGCATCGACGGAAATCTGAACTTCGAAGTCACTTGGTAGACAGCGATAATTCGAACCAAGAACTTGGAAACAAAAGCTCTTATAAGAGAGTTCTTCAATATAAAAGTGGAAATAATTCAGTAAATACACAACATTTGATTCCGAAATCCAACGAGAAAGAATAACAAGGTCTAAGAACAGAATTTTTCAACCGGAACTCGACCTGTAACCTCAAATTTTTGTCGTTTCCCTCCTCCTCTCGTTCTCCACTCTTCCTCGTTTCTGCGCGTGTGTGGCAGTGTGTGTCAAGTTCTTGGCGTGAAGGAGATGGAGAAGATGTGGTGGGTCTTTCGGGCGAGGGTGACGACAGATAGGGGTGTTATTAGTCGATGGTGCTTCAAGACTAGGGTTTTTTCATGGCTGCTGGCTGTTTGTGTTCGTCTGGTCACTGGTGTGAGAGGTGTTAAGTTGGTTGTTTGAGAAGAAACGTAGCAGGCGGCTGGTTAAGGTTCTCTTAGGGTGTTAGGGTTAGGAAGAAGGGGAGGGTTTTGGCTGCTGGAATTGGTTGTTCTCTGTTGTAATTGGAATCGAAATGAAGAAGCGGGGGTCTGTTGGTTTGGTCTTGATGGAGAAGAAGGTGAAGGTCAGTCATTTTT
>NW_017670602.1:320775-435314 GCF_001879085.1 Nicotiana attenuata
TATGTTCTCTACGGCTGATGATTTTTTAGGTAGGGGAGGGTCTTTTTGGTTAAGAGATAAAGATATATCAAGGGTCCTCTTTAGGTTATGCGGCTATCCCCTTCTTCGTCGAAAGAATCTGATCTATGTTGACATCCAATTTTGTCCCTCCTTTCTTCCAAACTATTTCTTTAAGCTTCTAATATCACCAATAATGTAAGAATAGTTATTTTACCATTCTTAGCATAAACTAGACCTAATTATTGTTATTATCTACTTAATATCACTATTATTATTATTATTATTATTATTATTATTATTATTATTATTATTATTATTATATCTACTATTACTACTACTACTACTCTTCTTTATATTGTTATTCTTATTACTATTGTTATCATCATTATATTTTTTTTAAGCATAATTATTATTGTCCTTTTTGCGGAAAATACAACTTCCCTTTATATAAGAGAAATAATAATATTTTCTTCATCCTACACTTTATAAAAAGTTTAGTCTAATAATATTATGATATTTTTATGCAACATTTATTTTGTAGTATTTTACAACTATTTTATTAAGTTGCTAGAAATTATAATTTTGCTAAGGCTATTGAATATCAATTTGATAATATTGTCTTATAAAGAAGCCCAAGTAATCAAATAGAAGAAAGGAGTCCAAATAGCCTAACAATTTCGGCTTCTTTGGAGTAGCTATTTTGGAATTTCAACAACCCAAAAGTCTTGCATTTTAGCCACTTCAAATTAGCCCATCAGATACAATCCAATTGTTTTAGCCCAAGACAATCTTAATACATCAGCTAGGTATTCTTGTCTTCTTTCCCCCAAGAAACGCTGCTCCTAACCCCTTTCCCCCTTTCAAGCAAAGCTTCAGTATCTTTAACCATGGCAGAAGCTTGCCTCGTCAATTTTAAGTAAGTTCTTTGTTTCCTTTCGGAGCCCGTGACTCTCTCTCTCTCTCTCTCATTGGCAACGAAATTTAGTCAACACAAGAAGCCAAAAGACTTTTGGCATTTTGATTTTCTGAGATGGAAAGACTGATTTTCAGAGATTTGATTCGATCTCATACGTATTTTTCAGACCAAATCATACGTATTTCTCAGACCAAATCACGTGAAGCCCTGCCACAACTCTAAACATTCGGATTTGAACACTTCTTTTCAAAATCCGAATTTAATGAAAGCATCAGATTGAATCAGACAGAAGGTTCACCCCTCACCTAGTCTCCCCCATTCCGAAAATAGCGAAATCTGTCCGCCTATAGAACCCTAGACATATTTTGGCCTATAAACACATCTCTAACTCTCCATCTGAGAAGAGGACGGAACACCCTCCAATGGCCTACTCTAATACTCCTACACTTTTTCATTCTTTAACTCTGTGAAAAACCCCAATAGATATCTCAAGCTTTGCGATTCTGTCTCTGTTGACTTTAGCGGAGATAGAAGCTTTTCAAACTCATTCGTCTTATGGTTCAGATTTATTTGTGATTAGAGAGTAGATACGAGGTTCGACGATGCCGCCCCGTTCACTGCCCCACAACAGGTAGCATCCGACCATGTTTTGATTTTTCTCTTTCATTCAAAATAGTATGTCTGCCTAGAAAATCATGTCTTAGCTATTCTCTGTTACTAGTAAAATAGTAATAATAATAAAATCATGTATTAAGACCTTTTATGTTCATATGTCTCTCTTCAAATTTCATGATTGAATCGCGATACTAGCTGCCGTTTTGTTCTTTCAAAGCCTCGACTGATAATACTTCAATATAAGCCATGCCTTAAGGATTAAACTTGGGTTGTTCTTCAAATAGTAAAATCGTGACATTAGGACCTATTGCATGAAAGGACTCTTGTTTAATGTGCAATACTTTCGTCAGCATATATATAGTACACACACATATTGCTATTTGAATGGGTAAGAATCATAATATTAGAGCTAATTAATATGTCCGAAAATCATATCGTATGATTACTAATTAGCGAAATCATGCTTTAGGAGAATATATATCCTCTTATCGTGTCTCTTTGCTCTACATTCCAATTAGGTGATAAACATATGACTTTTATGCTTATTCCAAAGTTTTATATGTCATGCCCATAGGATTTTTAAAATGTTTATTTCAAATAGACTTTAGCTATCTGAGATTACATGTTATCTTGTGAACATCATGCCTTCATGCTTTTCTTTAAGATTGACAACTAAATGTTAGTATCTCTGTTAATCTAATGGTAACCTTTAAAAGGATGTAAATATACTCGTCTGTTCATGTATGTTTGGTTCAATTATATAGAATCATTTCAGGACCTTACTTAAAACAAGGCATCTAGTCATTTATTTCTATCTTGGAACATTACTTGAGAATATGTTTCTATTAATATGAGTTGGTCGTATCTAAATGCAAGAAAAAGCTACTCAATTTCAAGTCTATAAATTTTGCTCTTTTCCTACTTTATTTTATTTTTTTAGCTTGTTAGAACAGTAGATGCTTCTCTCTAATTCATTCACTTTTTCTGTTTTGCATGAACACCGGAGCCAAAGAGTTTCATGACGAAACTCAACGATGCTGCCACTTCATAGAGACTGCACATCCTCATCTTTTCCACGACTCTTGAACCTTCCTTTCTGCTTCGTTTATTTGCTTATTCGTTGTGCGATTAACTATTTCTTTTATCCTTTAGCTGTGTGATTGGCTGTTAGGATTTTAATTTACTATATAATCATAGTCAAGTCTTATTTAATGGTGTAGATTTTGAGGATAAAAGTACTCATTTATCACATAGCACTTACACCTAATTTAAACTCTTAGAATTGTGACATGCGTCAAATGCTAGGTATTAAGTCCGCTAATGTATTATAAAATCAGCTATGGTTTTTTTTTAAAACTACTTCTCTCCTCTCTACCGACTTTGTAAAATTGATAACTCTGCTTTATATGTTTTCTTAAGAACCGAAACTAGTAGTATTTCAGTAGTATTTCAGAACGCATAGAAGTTGCCATCTTCATTTCCTTTTCCTGTTACATATTCAAGATGGCATTGTTTTCTTTACTTTCCTTAAAAATATTTTGAGTTAATAGTTACTCGTCTGATTTCTCTTTTAAAAGTTTGGAGTTAACATATTAACATAGATTAACTTTGGGATAGTGTTTGAACGAGAGCTCAAACCAGTTTAAGAAATTATTTTCTCAAATCTTGATTAAGAGCTCAAGTACACTACTGTTTGAGCCCAAACTTAACGTTACCATACTGATTTTATAAATATTTAGTCACTTGTTTATCCTTTTCTTTAGAATCTAATATATTTTTTATTATATTACAATTCTTAGCCTTAATTAACCTAAGTTTGACCGGTTAACCGTTATTAACGGATCATATAGGGTGCTTTAATAACCTTCCCTATAGGATTAATTAGAACCCTTACCCATAATCTTAAAGGTTAAGTAAGCCATAAAACAGAGTTAACTTTAAGTACTACTTTAGTTAAAATTGGTGTCCTAATTCACCGTTAAAATAATTAGGTGGCGACTTTCTCTAATTAATTAAACCTTCAGAGTTACCAATATATTATACTCTAGTTTGACCCGTGTTAAAATGGGGTATAACAATATATATCTAGGGTTTTAGGGTTATTTTTAGGTTAGGGGAGTATGGGCTTAGGAATTATGGGCTAGATCCGAATTGGGCCAAATTTTGGCCAAATTTACCCTTAAAAAGTGGCCCCTTAACTATACTAGACTAAAAATATTAATTTCTAAAATAATAACTACAAAAATATGTAATCATTCCTAACTAATTAAAGTAAAATTAAAAATTAAAAGTGAAACTATTTTTGTATTTTTTAAATTTTATGGAAGGTATATAACCTAAAAGTAACTAGATAAAATATCAATTAGCTAAATAAAAGAAATATTTTTGTAATTTTTATTTTTGTGACAAAATAAAGTAAAAGAGTCAAAATTAGTTAAAGTAGAGATATTAGACCTAAACTAAATATTTAACACTAAAATGTGTAAAATCTTGGGGACGGTCAAAAATTACATGTCTACAAGACACGCAGTTCACATCATAGTTTTAGAGAGCAGCACAGTGAGAGTTAGTACACGGGTTAAGTTGGCACAATATTCCACCCCTAGACGGACGGAGAGTCCGAGCGCACCATTCAGATCTTGGAGGATAATGTTATGCGCTTGTGTTATGGATTTTGGGGGTTCTTGGGATCAATTTCTACTGCTTGCTGAGTTTTCCTACAACAACAACTACCAATCGAGTATTCAGATGGCTCTTTATGAGGCCTTATATGGGAGGCAATGTCGTTCTCCAGATGGTTGGTTTGAGCCGGATGAGGCTACGTTGTTGGGTACTGATTTGGTTCAGGACGCCTCGAAGAGGGTCAAGTTGATTTAGGATCAGCTTCGTACAGCACAATCTAGACAGAAGAGTTACGCGGATTACAAAGTTCGCGATGTTGCATATATGGTGGGAGAGAAGGTATTGTTCAGACTATCACCCATGAAGGGTGTGATGAGGTTCAGGAAGAAGGGCAAGTTGAGCCCTCGGTATATCGGCCCTTTTGAGGTGCTTGAGAGGATTAGAGAGGTGTCCTACAAGATTGATTTGCCACCTAGTCTATCGAGTGTTCATACAGTGTTTCATGTTTCTATGCTCCAAAAGTATTACGGTGATCCGTCTCATGTTTTGGACTTCAACATAGTTTAGTTAGATGGAGATTTGACTTATGATGTGGAGTCGGTGGCCATTTTGGATCGACAGGTTCGAAAGTTGAGCTCAAAGGATATAGCATCAATGAAAGTTCAGTGGAGAGGCCAGCCACTCGAGGAGGCTACTTGGGAGACCAAGCGAGAGATGCAGATCAGATATCCAAACCTATTTGACACTCCAGGTATGTAACTAGACCCGTTCGAGGATGAATATTTGTCTATGAGAGGGAGAATATGACGACCCGACCGGTCATCTTGTGTATTGTAGACTCTTTCGCCTATTTATCACTTATTCTATGTTCAGTTATGATTATGTGACTTGCCAGAGTGGTTGGTTAGGCTCTGGGAATGTTTTGGAATGAAGTGGGACACTTAGTCCCAAGGTTGGAAGCTTAAGCTGAAAGAGTTGACCGGATATTGACTTATAAATGGCTCCGAAAAGGAGTTTAGATGGTTCTGATAGCTCTGTATGGTAATTTTGGATTTAGGAGTATGTCCGGATATTGATTTGGAGGCCCGTAGATCATTTTGGCTTGAATTGGCGAAAGTTTAAGGTTTGGAAGGTTGAGATGTTTGAATGAGAGTTGACTTTGTTGATACCAGGCTCAGATTTTAGTTCGGGGAGTTGGAGTAGGTCCGCTGCGTCATTTATGACTTGTGTGCAAAATTTGAGGTCAGTCAGAGTTGGTTTGATAGGTTTCAACATCGATTTTAGAAGTTGGAAATCCATTAGTTTCAGTAGGCTTGAATTGGGGTGCGATTCGCGTTATTGATGTTGTTAGATATAATTTGAGGCTTCGACTAAGTTAGTATGATGATTTAGAATGTGTTTGGTGTGAGCACGTGATTTTCGCCCTATATGAATTACTCCCATAATTTCAAAACAAAATAATTTCTTTTCATTATTTGCAATTTTGTGGATTTTTGTGGCATTTTCTGTTAATTGTTTGCATGTGTCTGTGCATTTTTATTTTTTTTAATTAATGAAAAAATACAAAAAATGTGTTGCATGTGCATTTAGGAGTTAATCTTGCATTTTAAGAATTAATTAGTAATTAAGGCATTTTATAAAAAAGGAAAATCACAAAAAATAGTTCAATTTGCACCTTTTAATTTAACTTTGATTTTTAATAGTTTTTCTTTTAATTTGTTGTTTTAATTAATCGTGATAATTTTTATTTAGGGTTAATTAGTGTTTTTAGGGTAATTAGATCCTAGGATTTAATTTAGATTTTAATTTAATTTTGGAAAAAAAAAAAGAAGAAAAAGAATTAATTTGAGAAAAAAACAAGGGAATTGAAAAAGAAAAAGAGTTAGATGAAGAGATGAAATTTTGGGCCAAGCTTAATTGTTCTTCCAGCCCAGTTGGAATTCCACCCAAATCCCTCCCCAGTCTGGCCCAAAGACCCGTTAATACCCGGTCCAGAAGTTTGACTTTTAAGCCCCTCAAGCGACGTCGTTTCGAGTTTGGAGTCCAAAATGGATCTTGGCCTTTCATTGCGTTTCATCCAACGGCTATAGATGCCTCCCTCATTTCACATAAGAGTGTCCTAACCTAGGATCATTTTAATCTTTCTTCTCCAGTTCGAAATTGTCCCCAACCCTAAGAGACGCGTCGCCCTGTAATCCCTAAGGCGCTTCCGGCGGCGGCACGGCCCCAACTGACCCTAAACTCCTCCTCCACAACCCCCACACCTCATGGAAGATGAACCCATCGTCGCATACCCTCAAAACCCCACCAAATCGGGTCAATTCCAGATCTAAAGAAGGAAAAGAAATGCAGAATCTCCCCAAGTCTTCGAGTTTTTGAGAACGATTAGGGCAGAAATTGTCATTGGTCGTTTGTTCTCGATGAGAACACGCGATTGATGCCAAATTCGGGTCAAATCGTAGTACGTTTGAGGTTCGTCAAGCCTCGTCCGCCTGCCTATTTAGGTATTTCCATTTTCCTCTCATTCTTCTTCGTTTTGTTTCGTTGTTCATTATCGTCCCCTTTTGTTTCCTCTCTTTTCTTATTTATTTTTTTACTGTTTTTGAAAGTTGTTATGCTTACATGATTAAGATTGAGTCGTGTCATTGTAATGTTCAGTATTGATTTAGGATTAATATTTGCCAATTTTTACTTTGTTTTATCTAGTGTTCAGTTCTGCTTTTGTGCCCAAATTCAGAATATGAAGTCGTTTGGTCTCGTTAGTCCGATTGGGGAATTCATCTGCTTAAAATTGAAATTGGGTCGGTTAAGGGTGAGAAGCCCAATTGGATGTTTAAAACTCGATGAGGCAGGGGCCCAAAGGTATGTGGGCAGTTTGGGGTGCAAGATTGTTTGTAAAGTAATTAAGGGGCATTTGGGGGGTAGCTTAGGAATTTGGCTTGGGGAATCTTTAATATAACTACCTAGGAAGCTTCCTAGAAGCTGAAAAAGAGTCTTACTTGGCAAGAAAGCCAAAATTTGAGGGATTAAGTAGCAAAAAAAAAAAATTAAAAAGGGCAGAATTGAAAAACTGAAATCTGCTAGTTGCCCTATTGCCTTGCCTATAAAGGCATCTCATTCTTGCCTTTCAAGGCAGAGACCGAAGAGATAAAAATTCCAAAAAAAGAGAAACGGCTGGAAATCAGATAAAAAAACACTGTTCTATTGGATTTTTGTTTCAAATCGTGAGATCTTTAATTGCTGAAACAATCTATGCTTCATTTGGGTTGCGATGAATTAAGATCAAGTCTGGTTTGAAGTCTTCTGGTTCATTGAGTGGTTGAAATTGGTGTCTGGACTACTATACTTCATTTGTTGGGTTTTTAAAATTGGTTTGCTGGTTCATTATTGGTTGTTGGGTTTAGTGCTGTTGCTGTTCATTGCTTTCACCTCTTCCTCCTTTTGTAATTTCCAGGTACACTATCAAAACTTGTCATGGAACTGAGTATTGACTAGCATGTATGAAGATTTGGAAGTTCAAGTTGAAATTTGAATAGACATCTTAAATTTCTGATGTAGTTACTGTTATTTATTATCATTATGTGTGATTAGATGCTTCATTTCGTTTAGTTTAACTTCTGGTTTGTGCTGAGTGTTGGTTCATGCTAATAGCTTAGTGTGATTTAGTTGCTTAGATTTAGTGTATAATTTCAGAATATTGGGTGTTGTAATATTGTTTGAACTCTAGTTAAATGAATGGAGTGTTTTAAATGGTATTATTTAAGGCTGTCAAGCCTGCTATATTGTGGATCTAGAAAGGGATTTATGTGTATTCAAGTTGCTAATGAACAATATGCCTGAAAATAGCATCTCTTAGCTTCAGATTGATTGTGTGTTCAGCTAGTAGTGCTCTTCCTCTTTTCTCTATTTTGTTTTTCTTCCTAAGCTTTAGTGTTGGTTGGAAAACTCAAGTCTTACTAGTAGTTGAATCTGCTAGTTTAATGCAAGTTTTATTTAAGGACTAGAGGATTGTTATGGCTAATGGCATTTGTTTTTTACTTTTAGCTTGTCACTTTAATTCTGAAAGGTTGGGATGTGTTTAGTCGAGAAGGTTGATGATTTAAGTTCAGAAATTGAAGTTTCATGATTGCCATTTTAATTGGTGCAAATATGTGGACACTTGGTATAACTTGAGCATGAGTATTTGTTTAAAATTGAAGTTTGGTTTGTTTAGATATGCAAAGGTTTCTATAATAAGCTAGAATCAGGAGTGTGCGGATCACTGTGATACGAATTTAAAATTGAACTAAGTGAGTTTTTCATGCTTGCTCATTATGTCGTTTCATAGAATTCCATTTACTGTTCACATAGATTAAGCCAAGGTTTTAAATAAATTGGAGTCACATGGTTGTTTTGTAAAGTTGGTTAATAGATTGACGTCAAGTATAATGGACCAATGAATGTTTGATTTGGGAGTATTTGATCAAATTACCTATCTATCACTCGTTGTTAAAATAGTTGTAAATCTGGAATTCCAATGGGAGTTTATGCATATGGTCTTTTGGGCTCGGATTCAAAATAGGCTTTGCTTCATGTTAGTTTAATCAAAATGTGTCAACTTCTCTGCCTCTTCTTCTTGCTTTTACGTTAATGTCAAATGTGAGCATGCTCGGCGTAATTTCGTATTTGGGCCCGATGTCCATCTAGTCCAGTTTTTCTTTTAAAAGATCTTGATTTTCAAAGTCAGGGACAAGGCCGAAACCATATCCCCAAGCCCATCAGCAAATAAGGCATCATGTATATGGATGAGTATAGTGCAACTGGAAGGTTGTTTGGGGGGGGGGGGGGAGTTTATCTTGCATTAAAATGGATCACAGTTTAACTGAGGGGAGCCATGATAGCCAAACGATTAATTTACGGCCCTCATGAAATAATTTAGAAACTTGGTTAGAATAGTCCGAGGTGTGCCATCCACCATTTAATCATTCATGGCCCTCGCATTAATTTCATGACTTAGAAAAGACAAATACTCGTAGTTGCTCTAGGCCCGTTTAATATATCATTGTGATTGTGGATACGTTCGCGTGACATGATCGCGATCTCTAAAAACAAAACGGGAGTATGCGTTCGCGCAACTTCGGCCAAACTTTCTTAATAATAATAAAGCGTTATTAATTGTGGACACGTTCGCGTGACATGATTTTGACGCACCAAACAAATGGGTACACGTACACGTGACCCGTTTTATGATAATTTTCTTAAAAGCGGTAAGAGGTAAATGCACATGTTCTAAAATCAGTGATTAAACAATTTGATTAAGCCAAGTATGATCAAAGCGATCGTGCTAGAACCACGGAACTCGGGAGTGCCTAACACCTTCTCCTGGGTTAACAGAATTCCTTACCCAGATTTCTGTGTTCGCAGACTGTATAACAGAGTCATTCTTTTCCTCGATTCAGGATTTAAACCGGTGACTTGGGACACCATAAATTATCCCAAGTGGTGACTCAGAATCTTTTAATAATATAATCCCGTTTCGATTGTCCTTTAATTGGAAAAACTCCCTTAATACCCTTCCGGGGATAGGAATAAGGAGGTGTGACATTGGGTTGTTTGAATGAGGTCTCAGGGTCCTCGGGTGAATTACGGATGGCTAACGGATCAAAAGTTGGACTTAATGCATTACTGGAGAATTTGGATTATTGGTGTAACAGCATCTGCGGTGGGATTGACCAAAAATCCGACGTTGGAGGTGTGACTGGGGTGTCGCATGTGCGGAGAGGGCCTGGCTTAGGGATTATTGCAGAAGCAAGCTGGGTTTCATAGAAGCGAAGTTGCTTCCACGATGGTCGTTCCGTAGAAGCGGAGTTTGGCGTGATGGGCAGGAACCACAGATGCAGATGGTTCCCACAGGTGCGGGTGTAGACATGTGATTTTTGACCCTCCCCAAGATTTTTCATATTTTAGCATGTAAATATTTAATTTAGGCATAGTATAGCTATTTCAACTCATTTTTACTCTTTTACTTTATTTTATTACAAGAAAACGAAAATTACAAAAAATAGGATCATTAATGTTTTGCAGTCATTTTTAATCTTGAAAAAATACCAAAAAAAATAGTTTTGTTTTAATGGTCAGTCTTATTTTAATAATTATTTTTACTTAAGTAGAGCTAATTAATATTTTTGATAATACTTTTAGTTAATTAAGCAAATTTTAAATATAGCTAGTCATAAAGGCCCAAGTTTCCAGCTCATTCCTTAAGCTCAATATCCAATACCCATTAAGCTAATCCTAGGGACCTTTCTAGACTCTTCTTGGGAACAAAAGATAAATAAAAAAACCTAGGGACCTAATACACAAAAGACCTAGGGACTAATTTGCAAAATACACAAAAATACACATTTAGACCTAGACCTATATAATAGGGGTTAGCCTAACGCCAAAAGGGGAGCTAAAAAAATACAGTCTGAAAGGAGGAATCAGCGCAGCTTTTCACAAGACCCCATCCCCTGTACTTTTCGTCTTCTTCTCCATCCTAATTTCTAAAAAAATACCTGTAGCATCCTCCCCATGGGAACTCGTTAGCTTCACCCCAATCCCCCATTTTTCTCCACTTAGAGCAACTCCAACCTTGCCCCCATCCCCCATAATGGGAAAAAAAATGGGGGAATTTTACTCCAACCCACCCCCATATTTGTCCCCAAAATGGGGGATGAATAGTGTTCCCTCAAATATGGGGGTACACTATTCATCTCCCCCATTACTATTCACCCATATTTTATTATTATTTTAATTATTTAATCTTTTAGTTTAACTCTTTATATATACTAATTATGTTTATGTAATATCTTTATAATATTAATATTATATCTTAACTTTGGTGTATAATTTTGATAAACTAATTTTCGTGCATTTATTATTTTTATGTAAAATTATAAGCTAATTTTATTATAAGTTAATTGTACAAAAAATATATAATTATCTCAAAAAAATGAATGGTGCAAATATAAAATATTAGATGTTGTTAATATTGAAAGGTGCGAATATAAAATATTATATGTTGCTAAAATTGAAAAGTGAAAATTAAAAATACATTAAATGAAAATACATTAAATAAAAATACATAACAATAGAAACTACGGTAAATAGCATAATAACTTAGTAGGGACCTATGTCGTTTCCAGATACACCAAAATCATTATAGTATTGACTGAATGGGGCTGAGGATTGTTGTGGTTGCGATTGTGAATATTCTTGACTTCTTTTATACATTATTCGTTGTTGTTCTTGTCGCATAAATTCACGACGAGCCGGATCGACAATAGAATCCACATTCATCATTAAAATTTTATTTTCTTCTTTCATTTCTTTTACTCTTACTTTTTTCTTTAGAACAGTCGAGACTTCCATTTTTGCCTGGGTTGCATTATTCATCGCCTCAACCATCCGATTATTATCTGATTGGATTGTCTTCATATATTCTTCGTCAATTTTTCTCTTCATTTTTGCTTTCTTCACTCCACTAGGCCGTTGTGATGATGTGGAATCACCTGCAATATCCTCATTTAAATTTAGTGAGAATGATGATAAGTTAGGAGATGACATATAGGGTGAATCAGGGGTAGGATTCTCAGGCTCCGATGATATATTAGAATTTGCTTGCTTTCTTGGTTTTTTCCTTCCAAAATCGCCATCGTTAAACTTCTCAAAATCCTTCATTATAGCCCACACATGATCAAATTTAAAACCCTTTTTGAAGTTCGGATCTTGCATAAGTAAAGCTTTTGCCTGTGTAAGCTGCAATATTAAAAAACAATTTAAAAAAATAGCAAGTAAATATATATACAAATAAAATAAAACTACAAATTAAATACTCACAATATCTTGCTCAGAAGCACCACTAGGACGCATATTTTCTACTTGACGTACACATCCGTTTAATTTTCTTACTGCCTTCTCAATTATTCCATATCGGTGTTGCAACGATTTCTTGGTGCGAATCTCCCAAATATCTTCCTTTGTATTGTTGTATGCATCCATGACTCGACCCCAAAATTGATCTTTGGATTGATTGACGCCCGTTATCGGATCTTGAGAAACATCTAAATGCATTCTACATAATAGAATATCTTCGTTTACAGTGTATCCTGCAGATCGAATAGACATATTTTCAACTGATTAGAGGAAAAGTAAATTATCGGAAGAAAATAGAAGTTAATTGTGATTATAGAGGGTTATGTTGGCACCTCAATATATAGAGGTTTTAGTGGACACAATAATTTAGTAGATGAGAAGATGATAGATGTTATTTTGATCTCGGCCGTTGAGTGGATTTCGTTCCCATCTCGACCGCCCGATGGATTTTATCCTTATCCTATTTTATCTTCAAAATAAAATATCTCTACACATATTCTTGAAGCTGTGGCTGATTATGACCTTTGGATATGGCATGCATATTTTGGTATGCCCGGCGCCAATAATGACATTAATGTTTTAGAGTCATCACATTTGTTTTCCAATCTTGCTGCAGGTACTGCTCCTCCCGCCCATTATGTTATTCAAGGACAAGAATATAATACGGGTTATTATTTAGCTGACGGCATATATCCAAAATGGTCAACCCTTGTGCAAACTATTCGTGAGCCACGTTCGGCAAAGAAGAAATATTTTGCGATGAAACAAGAATCATGCCGAAAAGATGTTGAACGTGCATTCGGAGTTTTGCAACAACGTTTTGCAATTGTTGCAGGACCCTCGCATTTTTGGCATAAAGAAGTGCTACATGATATAATGACTACATGTATTATACTGCACAACATGATAATCGAGGATGAGCGCGATCTTAATACACCAATTCAAGATGATTTGGAAGGTCCAACTCCAACAGTAGAAATTACAGTAGATGAAAATCAACGATTTCAAGAATTTTTAGCTCGACATAGAAGAATTAAGGACAAAGATGCTCATTTTGCACTTCGTAATGCATTAATAGATCATTTATGGGAGAATACTAGAGGTTGAAGTAGAATATTTATCTAGTATTTCGAATAAATTTTATCGTTATGTAATATGTATTTAATTAATCTTGTATCGCAATGATTTCACTTTTATTTGAATTACTAATTAATCTATAATAATTGCTTACAAATTATATTATTTAAAATTTTATGGAATTATTTTAATTATGGAAATTATAAATTAATAAAAATAAAAGATAGAATTTGTTTAATGGAAATTAAAAAATGAAATTGAAATGAAAGATAATAATAAAATATAGAAGAGAGAGAAGAATATAAAAAAATTTGGGGAATGGTTGGAGTAAGTTGTCCCCAAAATGGGGAAATTAAAAATGGGGGCAAGGTTGGAGTTGCTCTTAAAAAACCTTCAAATTCAGCCACCAACACCAACAGCCAACTGACTCCTTCACCTAAGAGACGACAAACACAAAAGAAAACCAAAAAAAAAAAAAAAAAAAGAACAAAGAACAAAGAGAGCGGATAAAAATCAGGAGCAAAAATTCTGTAGTTGAGGTTTTGGATGCTCGGATCTGAGTAACAAAGAGGTGGCAGGATTGTTCGTTTCGGTGCTTGAGGTTTCCGGTTCCGATTTCTGTTTGTACCATTGTTGCTGTTATTGAGCTGGCATCACATCTCGAGGACCACTCTCATCTTGCTCTGTTAATTGATATGTCAATAATTTAGTGTGGACATTGCTTATTGTTAATTCTTTGTTGAGCTTCATATTAGATTGAAATGTGAAAAAATGCTTCTACTTATTTGTGTTAGTTTAGATACGAGATGAATGGTGTTAAATTACAAGCAGCTCATTTGCATTTAAGTGTTAAGGTGCTATTTTATTTTTTATTTTTAAAAAGAAAGAGTCTTGGTTAGAGTATATGGGAAATAAAATGACTTAAAACATTGATGCACAATTTTAGAGTAACAAGCTGGGTAAGGTGACGTCCACTCTTGGAAAGGATATTAATGGAATCAACCATTTGAACAACTGTTGGAAGCATGTTTGAATTCATTAGCGTAGTCGTTGTTTTGATATTAGAGTAGCATTTTTGTTAAATGGTTTAATTGTTCCAAAAGTAGGATTCAACAGTTAGTCGTTTTAGGATTACATTTCATGATAAGTTGTAAAAATCTTAAGTAATTTTTGGGAATTAAGTTGCTTTCCTTGGGGGCATTAAAATTGATGCAATAACTAATTTTCACCCTTTTCCACAACAATAAATTCCATAGTCATGACCTCCTAACTTATCTCAATTAGTGTGGGAAAATAACTTATGAATATTCTAAGATATTTTTAGGTGGGCTTTAATCTATCATTGAGATTGTGGACACGTTTGTGTGACATAATTACGATTTTAAAAGCAAAATCGAAGTATGCGTTCGCGCAACTTCGGCCCAAATTTTTCTTAATAATAATAAAGCATTACTAATTGTGGACACGTTCGCGTGACATGATTTTTGACGCGCCAAACAAATGGGTACACGTGCGTGTGACCTGTTTCAAGATAATTTCTAAATTAAAAGAAGCAAATGCACATAGGTTCTAAAATGAGTAATTAGACAATTTAATAAGCCAAGTATGATCAAAGCGACCGTGCTAGAACCACGGAACTCGGAAATACCTAACACCTTCTCCCGGGTTAACAGAATTCCTTACCCGGATTTCTGTGTTCGCAGACCGTAAATAGAGTCAAACTTCCTCGATTCGGGATTTAAACCGGTGACTTGGGACACCATAAATTATCCGAAGTGGCGACTATGAATTTTAAATAAAATAATCTCGTTTCGATTGTCACTTAAATTGGAAAAAGCTCCCTTATACCCCTTCCGGGGGTAGGAAAAAGGAGGTGTGACAGCGAGCATGCAGAAGCACTTGGTAGACCGCAGAAGTGGCAGGTCGGAGTTTTAAGTCGTCTTCGCAGAAGCGAGACTTTGTCCGTAAAAGCGGAATCGCATGTGCATTAATGGAGGCCATAGAAGCGAAATCGCTAGCAATGTGCTATAAACGAGGGTTTGATTGTTTTTCTCATTTTGGGGATTTTGAAGTTCGATCTAGGGCGATTTTTGGAGAAGGTTCCATCTAATTTGAAGAGGCAAGTGACTTTTAGTTATTTTTGTCCATAAATATTGAATACTCATTGATTATTTCACCTATTTCTCATGAACCTAAGTTAGAATTTGGGTGTTTTTGGACTATGTTATTGGTGAGTCAAATTTGTGGATTTGAGGGGTGATGTGTGGTTGGAATTTGATGATTTTGGTATGGCTGGACTCGTAATTGAATGGATGTTTGAAATTTGTAAATTTTATCGGGTTCCGAGGTGCGGGCCCGAGGTTGACTTTTTGGGTTGAGTTAAAGACCTTAGCTTTATCTTTTGGAATCATTTTCTATGGCTTTTATTGATAGTATTACGTTATTTTGGCTAGATTCGGGCCTTCCGAAGTTTGATACGCGCGGGAAGGGCTTGTTAAAGGATTAATTTGGCTTACTTGAGGTAAGTATCTTATCTAAACTTGGTTGAGGCACTAGTTTCTTGAATTATTGTGATAGCTACGTGTCATTGGATGCGCACATGTGTGGGGTTTGAGCCCATGTTCTAACACCGGGGGTATTTTATCCATGCTCGGGTTGTGCTTAGGCTATGATATGCCTGGATTTGATTGTTAAGCTTTAAGCTATGATGTTTCTCACATTTGTAACAATGTTGTAAACTATTTGAGCCATGTTAGGCTACGTAGAGGTTTAATCCCTGAATGAACTTGATAAATGCTATTCTGTGATGAGATTTACCCATTCGAGCTATGATAGTACACTTTGCACATGCCTACACTTAACATGTCACTTTTACTAGTCCAGGAGCGTGTGATTTGTTAATTATTCATTACGTACATGTATTCTTGTTATTTGCTCCTGTTTGATATGATTGGACTGGGTGCTTGTGACCACGCCGGGCGAAGTGTGTTGTTATGCCTGTGACCACGCCGGAAGGATTGTGTTGTTATGCATGTGACCACGTTACGCGGATTGTATTATGGTACCTGTGACCACGCCAAGCGGATTATGATATTGAGCCTGTGACCACGCCGGGCTGGTAGCACGTTGAATTGGCCGTGCTTGCGTGTCCTTACGTAACCCTCTCATGTTTCTCTCTTGATGGTGTACACGCGAATATTGAGGAAATCTGATCAATGGTTTGGTATGGAACTAGGAAGGTTGAGGAAAACTGGCCAGTGTTTGTTTGGATTTTGCATTTCATCTTTACTTGCAATTTTCGTGATTATTTACCTGATTTAAGTGCATATCATATCTATATGCCGAATATTGACTGAGCAGAGTATTTGAGAAATTGTACACATACACACAGATATTTCTTCACATGCTTTATGACTTGATTTCATTGTTGCTCTGTACTTGTTAAAAAGATGAAACTGTACAGGTGATAGCTAGCATCATTTATAATTTGTGCTTGTTTTAACTCGCCAAGGTTAGCTACGATACTTATTGAGTAAATTGGGTCGGTTGTACTCATACTACACTCTGCACTTCCTGTGTAGATACAGGTACATCTAGACGCACTGTTAGATTGGTGCTAATACCTGCTCGGAGACCTTGAGGTAGCTGCAATGACGCCCGCAGACCTTGACTCTCCTTCTTTTTATTTTATTTAGTACTGTTCTATTACTCAAACAGTTGTACTAGAGTTTCAGACTATGTTGATACTTAGTAGCTCATGTACTCGTTGACACCAGGTGCTGGGTTGGTTATAGCAGAGTTTCAGTTAGTTTTATCAGTTATTTATGAGATTTTCTGTTGTTGAGTTTATTAAACCTGTTTCATTCAAATGTTTAGTTGTTATATGATTGTCGGCTTGCCTAGTAAGTGTGTTAGGCGCCATCACAACGGGATGGGATTTTGGGTCGTGACAATTTATTGCAACAGTTTGCATAACCGTTGCTGTATCACTATCTATTGCAACGGTTTTTTCTTCCTACTACAAAAATTAAAGCTAAAGCACCATCCATGCCGCATTTCCCAATCATTTTAACTTCCTTTAGTTTGAAAGTTTAGTCGACCTCAATTAGTAATACCAATAAGACTAATAACAACTAAGCTATGCATATTATCAATCCAAAGACACGATGCATACAAAGCTTCTAAAGCTCCAACCATAAGACATTAGCCCATCCTTGATGAGCTGAAGGCACAATCCATTCATTGGGCCTGACAAAAGATAGTTAAGCCCAATATACATTGCATACAACCTTCCATACATTAGTCCATTCCTTCTGGGTCGAATTGTGTTGATTCCCAAAAAGTAAAAAATTAGAGCTAAAGCACATTTTTCCCTTTCAAGAGAAATTAACACTAAGTGACAACACATAATAGGAATTGTCTTCTGAATAGATCTCTCTTTCGTTGCTATATTCAGGTACTTTCTTTTTTCTTTTTCTTTGAAAATATTTTATATGTTTCAATTTCTCCTTTGATTCATAATCACTCCCTGAAATTCTTGCGATTTTTGAGGATCTATATGATACGAAGCTTTGATGAGGTCTTTTTTCTCACAAAACTGCTGTAGTACTTTTTTATTAAAATTATTTTTGGATTAATTGCTGGATGGTAAAGTTTGTTTCTATATTTTTTTAAAGAGGGATAATGGTGTAGTATTTCTCTTTCAAATTTTTTTTTTTGTTTAATAAAATTGTGATATACAATTCTTGTGATATATATTTTGATATACATATTATTATTGTATTATACATTGTAATACACAAATAATGCAATTATTAATGTGTTATACATATCTAGATATATATTATTATTGTATTATATAGTGTGATATACAAACTATATTTATTTCTTTTTGTTTAATAAATTGTGCTACAATATTTGTGATATACATTTCAGATACACATTATTTATTATATACTGAGATATACAAATAATGTAGTTATTGTTATGTTATATTTTTGAGATATATATTATTTTTCTGTTATACACTATGATATACAAACTATATTTGTAAGTTTTTTTATATTTTTAGTGCTTGTGAGCAATAATTAAAAAAAAAACTCAGAAAAAAATTGTAGAGATTTGGGAGATACTTAGATTGTAGAGATTTGGGATAAAATCTTGAAAGATTTTTGTTTACCTTGAAAATGGTAATTACAATTAGATTTGATTTTGTGGTTCTAAAGATACGTGATCTATTTTTATGCTAGTTGTTTAGGCAATAGATGCTAAGTAAGAGATAGAGAACAAGGTGGTAACCAAACCAAATGGCTGATAATCGGGACCTCGAGCTTGCCTATTCGGGGTCTCGAGGTCGAGTCTGATGTCCTACCGGAGGCAGTTGGTGGACGAATAACAATTATGATAAAATCAATGGTGGCTTTTTATGGTCAATAATAAACAATAAATGAAGAAAAATAAATGGAACAAAATAAATGTAAGTAATAGATGAAGCAATAATAACAAGACAATATGTTAAGTTAGAGAGCAGAGAGAATGTTCTTGTATTGAATATTGAGTATCATATCACTTTACAAAGTGACAAGGATCCCCCTTATATATCAGGGGGAATCCACATATAGTACAAATGCATTTATTACAAAGATATGAGATTGATACAACTAAATAATGCTAGGATACGGGTCTGAACCAGCCTACTAGCTAGGCGTTGTCAGCCCTAGTCACTTGCCTTGGGAACTTCCCTCTTTTTCTTCATAGCTGTCGAGCTGTATTGTCTCGAGCCCCTCGGGCGTAAATCTCGACCGTATCCTTGAGCCTTTGACCGACGTGCTTACAAAGCGCCGTAATGGCCGAAAATTGGACCCTCCGATTTTACCGCATACAATTTTCAACTACTAACTAAAAGGAAATGAAAACTTATTTTTAGGGTGATGGTTGAACCAATAGAAGAGAGAGAAGATCCTTAAATATTAAATTTAGGCTACGTATGCCAAATGCTGAAAGATAAGCTTTTTTCTGCCAATTATTGGACTAAGTTGTCATGAGATGCCAATTTCCCTTTTTTCAGCCATCTTAATTTCCAGTAGTTTGAAAGCTTAGCCGACCTCAATTAGTAGTACCAAATTACCAATAAGTTAAATAGCAACTCAGCTATGCAATTCCTGTGGCATATTATAAGACAATGAATATCGCAAACTTTTGTAATTGGTCTTCTCCATTTCTATTACTATTTGTATAATACAGCCTTTCAGGAGGGTTAATAGAAATGTCTTTGGACTGAACGAAAAGAAGGGAAATGACAAGGCGAAATGGAAGGTTCTTCAGGACATCCTAAAGAGTTTGGATGATTTCTTGAAAAGAAAAAAAGGAGTAGGAGAGAAAAAGAAAAATAATATAATGAATAATCGCTTAGGTTACCTAAAGGTGTGGCCTATTGAAGCGAGAGCAGAACTATGAGGTCTCATGTTCTGATATTCGCGTTGACAAAAGATACTAGGTGATTTTTTTTCATCTGCTTATCTTTGGTGGATAAAATTATTCGGTACTTGTATTGATTGTACGTGAGGATAGAGATATTTAATATCTGTACTGATGAGAGGTAGTATGGACTCTATAGAATAATCAAAGTGCGAGCACAAACTGATTGGGACACCACCATCATCAAATGAAGGCGTTTCATCCTACCCGTTGAAATTGAAGGCGTTTTACTATTGAACCAATCCCTTTAAATTCCTTTTGCAGTAGTATTATAATCGTGGAAGAAAAATCCTTTTCTTCCACTAATTTGCCTAGTCCCAATCCATCTACAGGCCTCAGACAACCTACATTAAGTCCAAAAGTATAAAATCCACGACCTACCGGCTATTGTGTATGATTTTCAATTTCAAACTCCACTAGAATAATGAGCCAAAATATACCAATTACAAAACTGTAATTCAATACTCTTCAGTATTCCTGCTACGACTATTTGATTTACAAGTTACTCTAATTTGTAAAGCAAACACTCACTCCAACTCACTAATTGCTTGTGACACTTTGATTATAACTCAATTTCCTAAAACACATTACTGACTCAAGAAAAACACCACACTTGTACTCGACTAGAGTGAACGAAATATAGTTCTTCAGTTGATGTGTAAACGGATAATCTCAGAAGTCCAAAATAGATAGTATTTAAACGCCTTGACTTCAAGATCTTCTAGGAGTCCTATGCATAGTCAGCTTCTCGTTTGATAGGACTCCTACTGTTCCAAGTAGGGGTGTTCATGGTTCGGTTTGGATCGGTTTTTTCCTAAACATAAACCAAACCAAGTAAGTCGATTTTTCAAATATTAGAACCAAACCAAACCAATTAAGTCGGTTTTTTATCGATTCGGTTTTTGTCGGCTTTTCGATTTTTTCGGTTATTTATCGGGTTTTTTCTTAAATATGAGACATACATTACCAAACGCATATTCCGACGACTACATTTTTTAATGTAACACTATTAAAACAATTGCTTTTTGAGAAATCTATCATTTACCAAGATATATTGATGATAATTGAATCAAATAGTGATGAATAATTTAAGTACTCAATAAAAAATCGATTATTTTTAACATGAAATAAATTCTTGTACTTAGCAAAAGAAAACTTCTAATCAAACTAGAATGTAAAGGCAAATAATTAGATGATTATAATAGCAAAGAACTAGACTAAAAATACAAATGACTAATATGTTCCACAAAATTTTAGAAACTTTATATATATATATATATATATATATATATATATATATATATATATAGGCGTAATATTAAATTCAAAATTGCTATTCTTATAGTCGGTTTGGTTCGGTTTTTTTTTTTCCGGTTATTATTAAAACCAAAACCAAACCAATTTTGATCGGTTTTTAAAATTCAAAACCAAAACCAAACTAAACCTAAAAAGTATTGATTTTTTTGATCGGTTTGGTTCGGTTTTTCGGGTTTCTATGAACACCCCTAGTTCCAAGGACTCCACAAGTTTTGGGACTCTTGTCTTTTACTGATTTATTCGTATGGGCAATAACCCTTATCACATGTAACAACTTTCTTCCACCAAACTCGGACCTGGGTAACTTTGAGAAAAAGTTACTGTCTTGCACAAACATACAATTATCAACCAGAGGAGCTGGTCCTTCACCCTGAGGAGATGGTTCTTAGAACAGTTAATCAGCTACGTTGAGGACCTAGTTCTTCGAACATTGCATCTAAACAAACTTTGTTAATCATTAAAATCTCAATACTCAACAAATATCCCTAGATAAAGATATCTGATACCTGTATTAGTGGAAGCTAAGGTCTGTCTAAGCTTTGAGAGATAAAATTATTCGATATATGTACTGGTGAGAAATAGTATACCGTACGAAATAATCAAAGTGTGCGCGCAAGCAGACTGGGACTCCACGTCATCAAATGAAGGCGTCTCAACCTACCCGTTAAAATTGAAGGCGTTTTACTACTGAACCAATCCCTTTAAATTCCTTTTGCAGTAGTGTTATAATCGTGGAAGAAAAATCCTTTCCTCCACGAACTTGCCTAGTCCTAATACATCTACCACCTACATTAAGTCCAAATTAGTTCTTAATCATATAACTTGTCTTCACATGGAAATGCAGGCACTAATGACATCATCCCAACCCATCACACCTATAATTGCAGAAGATGTCATATGGTCACAATCTGAAATAATAAAATTTCCAAAGCAATTATTCATGAGCTGATGCCAGATTGATACATACATCTTAATCATAATTTGGTATGTGTAAACAACGTATTAATATCAATATCTTTGCCATGTGATTCATGTTTGATGCGTTACGCAAGTGGCTAAACTATATTATTGAGATATTATTATGATCTTTAAACTAATCTTCCTTGAGTCATTTGCATAATAATACGACTTCTGTCAACCCTTTTAAAATATGTTGGCTATTGTTTAATAGTTCAATCATTGTAAGCTTGAAATGATGCAAAACTTTATCCTTTAAGGGGTAGTTTGGTTTGAAAATAAGTTATGCTATGATTAGTTATCCTGATATTGTTTTTTATTGACTGTTTAATTGGTATGTTGTATTAATCTTGAGATTGTCAATTTTACTGTTTTATCCCGAGATAATTTATAGTGAAACTATTATTCAAACATCTGGCAGGTATAAGTTATCCCCGTACTATTTTTAACCTTGGGATAACTTATCCCAGAATTAGTAACCAAACAAGGGATAAGACGGTACTAATTTTTATCCCAAGATTACTTTTGCTTATTCATGTTACCAAACAACCCCTTAGCATAATAAGAGTAATTCGACTTTATTATATATAATCATAGAAAGAGTAGAGCGTGATAAATAGAATGGAGAAACAGAAGGGAGTTTATTTACAAGATTTGTGGATCATTATCATCACTAGTTGAAAGGAAGTACTAACAGACTAATTAATTTGATAATGACAACAAAACATCTACATCATTTAATTTTGGATCATGACTTTTTTTTTCTCCCAACAGCAGCAGTACTAAGGCATTGATATATTATCTTAAGCTGTGACAGATGTCTCAACAGCAACACCTGAGTAGTTAACTTCAGCCACCCTGTCAACTTCCCAAAGTTGTGGTAATGCTTCCCTTATGTTGTGGATGCTTTCTAATGCATAATCTGCTCCTACAACTCTTTGTGAATTGCCAACCTGAAAATAACAGTAACAGTACAACATTAGCAACATAACAAAATAAGAGGTAACGGATTTGAGCCATGAAATCGGCCACTGATGCTTGCATTAGGGTACGCTGCCTGCATCACACCCTTTAGGGTGCGGTCCCTCCCGGCCCCTGTGTAAACGTGAGATGCTTTGTGCACCGAGCTATCCTTTTTAGTGCACAAGATTACTATTCCCTCTGCACGTAGTTTTTGAAAGCGCCCACACACCATAAAATAATCTCGGACTGACTTGTGGTCTTATACATGTCATGACATTTTTGTGATTATAAGAGAGTGAGGCTAATGGTAAAATGCAGAGATTGAAGTTAATGAATTTCCGAATATATATATATATATATATATATATATATATATATATATATATATATATATATATATATATATATATATATATATATATATATATATGAATGTCATTATTTTTCAGGCCGAAAGAAAAGAATATCATATAAAATGAAAAAGAGGGAGTACGACTTACCAATACTGTATCAAGACCAACGCGCTTGCCAGCTTGAATGTTACGTACACTGTCTTCAAAGAAAAGCTGAAAATGGAAACTTTCCAAATCAGTACATTGAGATAGCAATGATTTTTTTAAATAGGATTCAAGAAGTTGAAGAAATTAATCATACAGTTCTATGTGGATTAATGTTGGCTATCTTTAAAGCACGTTCAATGGCGATTTCTGAAGGTTTGCAGACAATTGGTGTTTTTGGCAATACTGATCCAGGTTTAGGTTGAGCAAAATGACCAATAATGTCAAAGATCTCAGTGCCATTAGTAGCAGCAGCAGTGTTTGAGGATGTAGCTGATCCCAAAAACTCGATATCGTCTTCGTCATCTGATGGAGTGCTCTTGTGAATTGGATTCAGAGTTTCAAAACATAAAATCCCTTCAAAACAATCTTCTAATCCTAGCCTATTCAAAGCTTTCAGAGCATGGACCTTATCAGCATTTGTGAAGATCTGTAATAGGAAAAAAAACATATTAAAAAGGCTCTATGGCCAGAAAATGAAGGGAGCTTTGGAGCCACGGTTAAGTTGTCTCCATGTGACATATAGGTCATGGGTTCGAGCCAAGGAATCACTAATGCTTGCATCACGGTAGGCTGCCTATATCGCACCTCCCTGGTGTGTGGCCTTTCCCCGGTTCTTGTATGAACGCGTGATGCTTTATGCACCGAGCCCTTCTATGGCCAGAAAATGAAAGGGAGCCTTGGAGTAACGGTCAAGTTGTCTCCATGTGACTTATAGATCACGGGTTCGAGCCGTGGAATCAGCCACTGGTGCTTGCATCAGGGTAGGCTGCCTACATCACCCCTCCTTGGGGTGCGACCCTTCCCGAAATCTTGCATACTTTGTGCACCGAGTTGCTCTTCTATGGCCAGAAAATGTAGACAAAAATGTAAATGAATTGTGAAAATGGACTTACAACTTTGCGGATTGGTAAGCTTAGCAAAAGACTTCTCAGAACAGGGTCAGGCCTTAAATTTTCATAAGGTAACCTCCCATGGATAAAACTGCAAAAAACAAATTGGCAAATGAAGTTCAATAAACTAAAAAAAATGAGAGCTTAAAATCAATTGAGTGCTAACTGCTGCTACAAAAACTCACCTATGGTATTCATCATAATCAAAATCATAGCCAATTGCCTGCCAAAGAAACCAAATTATTTATCTCATTAAGTTAAAGTAGAACTTTCTTTCATTGATCAAATTTTTATGTAAATAAAGGGTAAAAAAAGATTTATTTACCCTAAGGCCAGCCATTGTAGTCCCATAATTCTTGTACAGTAAATTACCCAACTCAGCAATTTTACTTTGTTCTATACCAAGCTTTTCAACCATATAATCTGTAAAAGCACATTGAATTCTAAATTAGACATCATTTAACCATTTTTTAAAAGGATACTTAGCCTAAAAAAATATGAAGAACAGATCAAGTATACCTTCAATATTCTTACGAACACTTGATGCCAAACCAGTGCTAAGAGGATACAAAGTATCATCTAAATCTGTAAATTCCAAATGTTTTATCATCAAACTTGCTCAAAATTTGAATTAAAAAAATGGGATTTGACAGCTAAATTTTACAAAAAAGATAACTTACCAAAAAGAAGACAGTCGTACTTTGGTCTTTGAACATGTCCATATTCCATTTTGGTCTAAGAAAACTTGAGTAAAGAAGTGAAATAGGTAAGAACAGTGGAAAAAGATAATCTAAATCCAGCCAAACCAATTTGAAAATTCAATCCAAGTCTCAATCTACATTTCTTCATAATGGCTTCACAATTATTGATTTCCAACCAAAACCTTGAGTCAGAAAATGTAATTATTACAAGCATAAAAAGAGAGGCTAACATCCTATATCTCCGCACTTCAGAGGGTAATAATAAAAAATTTAAGTCCATAACCTATTTTTTTGTGTCAAGCCAAAAGAAAGTGGACCCTTGACCTCAGAATTCAAAAAAAAAAAAAGAAAAGAAAAGAAAAAACTGCTCCAAAATAGAAAAATTCAAACTTCTTCAAATGCAGAAACAATACTGAAACAAAAGCTAATGCACTTCATAACTAACATCATTTTTAATCATCCAACATATTAACATCAAATACATATGTTTATGATGAAAATTACATAAAAAAATTACCAAAAGGGAAAACAAATTAAAGAGAACAAGAAAGCAGAAGCCTTTCCCTTATATTACTCTTATTGGTTTCTAATTCCTTCAATATTCAAAGCAACGTCAAAGGTTTAAAAAGGAAACAGAAACAGAACGAAGCTTCAAGTAATAGAACTGTTACATAAAATTAGAGAGTTCAAAAAACACATAAATTTTGACAATAATAACACGGTAAATAAATTTCATGTGTTTTTATGATTCAGCAAATCATTACGTAATTGATTAAAAATGTTTGATGCACCTATTCATCAGAAATCTTTTATTTACTTCTTAAAAATTTGAACACGCTTAATGAAATTCTTAACTTCAACACTGATCATAAATGATCCTATCTGTAAGATTTTACTGGATATGGTATTATTGTTATTACGAAACAATATAGAAAACAAGAAAGGGAGAGAATGAAGTAAGAAACGTACCAAGAATCAAAATGGGAATGATCAGAGAGAAGAAAATGAAGATAGAAAGAGAGTTTTTCTTTGTAGTAAAAGCTTTTGTGTAGTATTTGAAAGAAGGGAAGGAAGAAGGGGAGGAATACGAGTTGGCATTGAATGGGTTTATATAGGCAAAGCGTTGCGTCTTTTCTCATTTAAAAATTAAAAGTTAACTAATTATAAAACTGCCTAAGGCTTTCTTCGACTTTTCCTTTTTATTAAAAAGAAAAGAGACTTTTTATTTATGTTAATTTTTTTTTGAAAAAGTCGTTTTTTTTCATATTCCTTTTTGCCTCTCCGTTGTACTTTTGGGACTATTTTTATTGAAACTTTTGAATTTGTCCTCTCCATTTGTTCTTTATTTTCCCCCTAAATATGCCCCATTTTATCTTTCTCTACCTCAAAATCCCCTTGTTGTTTTTAGATTAGTTATTTGAGGAGTTTAAAACTGTTTTGTAAATCTTTTGACAATAGAAGATTATGATTTAGAAATTATATAAAAATGCAAAATATTGAGGAATCAACAATTGAATTCAAATGCGAAACTAGGTGTTTTGACCTTTCGTTTCGAGAAAGATTTATGTTCTATAAACTAAGTATTAAATTGCATTTAATACGTAAATAATACTAACTATGTGGAAAAAACTTAACTCGTAATATTATATAGTGGAATATATTAAACGTCGCTGAAACACTACATATTGTTACTGAATTATAAGAATAATGATTAACCTTTAAATTAAATATATGATTAGTTGACCGTTCACTATCTAATGAACGTAATAGTATTTCATCAAGTAATTTCTGAAAAATGTCGAAAACTTGAGCCAAGAGTTATGGGAGAAAATATCAAGATATAATAATCGAACCTGCCATATCTGGTTTTGGTTGAGGAGTGATAAATATTTCTTTATTCTCAACCAATCATAGGTCTCGAGTTCAAGTACCGATACAAAGTAGCTTTTGGTAGAAAGCATTTTACTCCTGAAATAAAACTTTCTGGCGCATATAAAATTAGTCGGGCTTTAAAGCGAATACCGAATATTATTTAGAAAGAAAAACTTTTGGCAATTTAATAGGACGTCGTCTTGTGTGGTTGTTAGGGTGCGCGTAGAGCCATTGTTCAGGATATATATATTCCATCTTTGATCTCTACTCGATATTCCAACTTAAGATTTCAAATTAATTTATTTAAGCCTACTATTTTTATTCAAACGAATATGCGTCCCAATTTCTGATCTATAATTAATGATGAGATGAAATTAGGGGTGTGTTTGGTACGAAGGAAAATATTTTTCGAAAAATATTTTCTAATTTTTTCATGTTTGGTTGGCTTAAATGTTTTGGAAAATATTTTCCTTATGAACTCATTTTCCTCCAATTGGAGGAAAATGAGTTCATAAGGAAAATATTAATTGGAGGAAAATATTTTCCTTATCAAGAGAAGGGAAAACATTTTTCAAAACTCCTTATCAACCTTTCCTACCCTCACCAACCTACCCCGCCCCCCTCTCCAAAAAAGATTTTTTTTTCTTTCAAATTTCAGTTTTTCCGTTACCACCCACCCTACTACCCCTCTGTTAGGTGTTTGTTCAGATTTTCTTACCATAATTGATTTTCCTATCTCATGAAGGAAAGGACAACATATTTATCATAATTGGGTTTTTCTTTTCCTAGAAGAAAACTATAATTCTTCCATATTTGGCTAGTCTCTTTTCTTGTAGGAAAAGGTTTAGAGTTGTATAAATTGAAGATCCGTCCTTCTCATTCAGTAGCATCCACAATGTAGCCATATGGGGTTTGAGTGTCGTGTTTAGGGGGAGAACTTTACGAGACAAATGTTAGTGTGTCACTTGTGTTTGCCTCTTCGTGAGGTTGTTCTCTCAATATTTTGTGCTCACTTTTTATTATAGTGGATTGCTCATCTCCACTGTGGACATAGGTCTGTTGACCGAACCACGTTAAATGTTTGTGTCTCTTTTGGTAGATTTCTCTTTTTTGTTGTGTGGTTTATCGTCGAATGTTTGCTTTGCTAGCTTCCGCATGACACCTGATTTTTTCGGTCCTAACAAGTGGTATTAGATCGAGGTTCAAGACAGGTTCATCTTGGCGGGTTTAGTTCTAGCCGCAACCTATTTGACGATAATCATGATTTTTGTCTGAAAAATTTGTCCGGTGTGCTACACACGTTGAGACAAACTTTGTGGTGGAGATTTGGAGATGCGACATGTTGAAGGCTATATGAAGAAGGTGGATCAAGTTTATTTTATCAGAAAATTCAGGCCANTAACAAGTGGTATCAGAGCAAGGTTTAAGACAAGTTCATCTTAGCGGGTTCAGTCTAGCCGTGACATATTTGACGATAATCGTAATTTTTGTCAGAGAAATTTGACCGGTGTGCTACGCACGTTGAAAAAAAATTTGTGGTGGAGATTTGGAGATGCAACCCCGTTGAATGCTATGCGAAGAAGGTGGATCAAGTTTATTTTATCAGAAAATTCAGGCCAAGGGGGAGAATTGTTAGGTGTTTGTCCAGATTTTCTTACCATAATTGATTTTCCTATCTCATGAAGGAAATGATAACATATTTACCATAATTGGGTTTTTCTTTTCCCAGAAGGAAAATATAATTCTTCCATATTTGGCTAGTCCCTTTTCTTGTAGGAAAAGGTTTGGAGTTCTATAAATTGAAGATCCGTCCTTCTCATTCAGTAGCATCCATAATGTTGCCATATGGGGGTTGAGAGTCATGTTTAGGGGGAGAACTTTACGGGATAAGTGTTAGTGTGTCACTTGTGTTTGCCTCTTCGCGAGGTTGTTCTCTCGTTATTTTGTACTCTCTTTTTATATAGTGGATTGCTCATCTCTGCCGTGGACGTAGGTCAGTTGACCGAACCACGTTATATGTTTGTGTCTCTTTTGGTATATTTCTCCTTTGTTGTCGGATTTATNTCCCCACTCCCCCCCCCGAAAAAAATATTTTTTAATATATTTTTCAGTTTTAGTTTTTTTTATTTATCGGTTTAAAGCTTCAAAATTTTACAAGTTCCAAAGCTATGAGTTCGGAGGTTTATGTGTTTGGAAGTTTACGGGTTAGAAATTCTGCGGTTCCGAAAGTTTAGCGGTTCGAAAGTTTATGAAAAATGTGGGTTCAGAAGGTTGTTGGTTTGAAAGTTTATGGCTTCATGTTTATTATATCTAAATTATTTATGAATACTCTTGAGAAGTCATTTTCCTTAATTTGCGTACCAAACACCGAAAAATGAATAAGATTACTACTTGTTTTCCAAGAAAATATTTTCTTGGAAAACATTTTCGAAAACATTTTCCACAAAAAATATTTTTTCTTATACCAAACACACCCTAGATCCTCTCCTTCTCTTCGAAAATGTGGTAGGTAGACTACAGCCATAAACTTGAGATAAATGTTGACTCAATTTGCATCAAATGCTAAGTTCTCCTCCCCACCTCAAATTTTAAGACAGGAAAAGGTGCAAATATGCTTTTGAACTATGTGAAATTGAGTGGATTTTGTCTGTCATTAATATTTTCGGCGTAAATATGTTTTTGTCGTTCAATACTTGCGTCAAATATGTCCTTATTTTAAACAATCCCGTATGAAGAAAATATTTGGTTCCACGCACAAACTTTAAGGGCATATATATTTTATCCATTAAAATTCTTAAGCTGTCATGTTATTGAGTTATCTTCTTTGATTTATGATGATAAAATCCTCCTCAAATGGATTGCTTTCCTTTTGTAAATCTCTAATACGAACAAGCGAACAAAGAGAAGCAAAATGTAGAAAAACTTAAACTTTTCGTACGTGAATATCAAATTGAGAGTGGTATAGATATATTCGGTACAACATATTTATTCTCGACAATTACAGTCTTCTTCCCATCGTCAAGCTACTCCAGAGGATTAACCGTCTAGCCCAGTTACTTGCTTTCCTAATTAGATTTTGAGCATTTGCACTGAAACATCTAGATAATTCTAGTCACATGTTGTGCTCATAGTCCTGAATAATATGGTCACAGTTATGAGTATGAGATATTTTAAGACAGGACAAAGCAACATGTTAAAATTAATAGGAACACCATGTTAGCACAGAAACAAAATCGTACATACCACCTGTACGAGACACAAAAATGGAATGATGAATTATCAAAACCTCGCAACTTTTTAAGTTAATAAAGAAATACCCTCAAATTTATATGATAAAAGAAACGAAAAAAGAAAAGAAAAAAGTGCATGAAGTGGACAAAACATGTGTTTCACAGAAGATTAGGTAATTATCTTAGTCCTACGAGAAAAATGCATGTTACATTAGGGATTTTCCTGGGGATTATAAGAGAAATCGGATTTTCCTGCCAAAAAGTTTCCAAAGGAAAAATCGCCGTAGATAGTTACTACATATGAATTTCTGAAACATTGAGTAATTTACCTAGGAATTATAATGGCGCAAGTAAATTACCTGCGAATTTTGTCTCAAGGAAAATTAAGTATCCGCAAGAAATTATTGACAGAATTTTGTGGTCAAAATGGAAATTTCCTCTGAATTTCTATGGAGAAAATCTGCATGAAACTCTCCATGAAAAGTCACAAATAAATCCGTAGGACATTTTGTCAAAATTTGTGGTCACTAGGTAGGTGCCCAAGACACATACATTAAGACTAGTTAGATAATAGTTAAATAGAGGGTGAACGGGTTGTATTAATTAGTTTCAGTAGTATTTGAGATTGGACCATCTTCACCATATAATCAGCAGCTCAATTACGATTTATGCGCTTCAAACGACGCTGCATTAATCCTAAAAAATATTTTCTTACAGTTTGTAGTTCGAAACTAGAAAATATATTTATGTTTTATATTTGTTTTTTTAGTGATATATATTCTGAAAATTATCTTTTCCTTTTTTTACTTTATAAATACCCGATTAATTTATTTTATAGGTAAGTCCATAATATATAGTAAATAGAAAAAAAATATACTATTTAAAAAGTGTGAAGAAGGGAAAAAGCTGATAATTTAGAGGGTAAAATAGATATTTGGCCAATAAAGTTTGAGAAATCTACTTGTGTGACCTTTTTGAGTTTAATAAAAATAGTTAAGTGACTTTTTTATTACAAATAAAAAGAAAATAACTTTATTAGGTAATTTCGAATAGTTAAGTGACCACTTGATTAATAAATTCTCTTATATATAATCTCCAAAAAAACAAATACAACCAAAGATCATTTAATTCTTCCAATGCACTAATTATTCTTCAGTAACTATATATACATAAACAACATACATTCTCTCAGCAAACATATAAAACTGATGCAAGTAGAAGGCAAACCAAATACAATATCCTAAAGCCACTACATTTTACTCTTTTAAATTCAAAACTTGAAGCTAATTTCAATTCTAGTGGGCGTTTGGACATAAGAATTGTAAAATTTCAAGAAAAAGTGGAAAAAAAATTTAAGTGAAAATGGTATTTGAAAATTAGAGTTGTGTTTGGACATGAATATAATTTTGGGTTGTTTTTTAAGTTTGTGAGTAATCTGAGTGAAAATTTTGAAAAATAGCTTTTTGGAGTTTTTCAAATTTTCGAAAAATTCCAAAATGCATCTTCAAGTGAAAATTAAAATTTATGAACAAACGTTGATTTCAAAGAAAAGTGAAAAATTTTCGGAAAAAAAAGAAGAAAATTCTTATGTCCAAACAGGCTCGTAACTAGTCTCGACATTGTGTGGCGTATAGGGAGAAATTTCTTTCTTTTTAATTTTTTTCTATAAGGTGGTCTCGGGATCTTGAGTTTAATTTATTTTCACATCTCAACTATTTCACCAAGTACTTACTATAATAGGTGATAAATTGGACATTCAGTGGTTGAAAAGTTATATATATATATATATATATACATAGAGGTTAAATATTACTTCTTAAAGCGTTAACGAAATTCGTGGTTTGGCTATCGCTTCCTACCATCCTAAAATTATCAAACATTTTTAACTTTTATATAAATTTAAACCTCGATATTATAATTTTTACTCACTCACCCTTCATTGCAATACAGATCGATCTTTCTTGACAATGATGGGGTGGATAGTCTTGTCCATTTATCTCTTTATAATTAAAAAATAGGGATTTTTTCATTCCTATACACTATTTGAAACCTTATTACGAAAAATGTTTATGTATTGGTATTTACCTGACCTAAACACATATTAGTTACAAAATATATGCAATCTACCTTAAAAGGCTCCCAATCCATTATTTGTGCCTTCAATCAATGGATTTAGTTACACCATTTTCCTTTTTTTCTATCACCTCTCCCCTCTTCTGTCCAGATTGAACTTATATTTAGGGATTTGAAAAATCTAATCCCTCAGATCTCGTCATTTTTTCAAATTTTATACAATCCAGTTTTTTTGTCCTTTATTGTGCATCGTCACTTTCTCTATAGAAATACTTGACTTTTGGTCAGTAATCATTTACGGAATAGTAATTAACTAATTATTCATTAGAAATTGATGATTTCCAATTTGAGGATATATTTGTGTGTATCATCTGTTAATTATCAATGTGGTAGCAAATGATATAAGCTGCTTCTCTTGATGCTGTGTCAAGAGATACTTTACTCGAGATGTGCGGGGGCAGAGATACACACACACTCTCTCTCTCTCTCTATATATATATATAAATTAGTTTGTTCACATCTTCATATTATTTTTATAAATAAACAAGCCAAAAATTAGTACCAATACGCCCTTTTAAAGTTCACAAAAAAGAAGTTTCAATTTTATAAGAAAATAGATGAAAATGGCTACAGATTCAGCCACTTCTCTGTTCTTGACACTATTCCTTATTACACAAATATAATTTTTATACAATTTTTATACAATATGTCTTTTGTATATTTTGTATCTGATTTATACATAGTAAAAATAAATTTCATACAACTAATTATATATTATACAACTTATCTACAATTTTTACGACTTTCATATATTATTTCTACTCAGTTATATACAACTACAATATCATACCACTTAAACATAATTTTTATACAAATTTTATACAATAAGTTTTTTGTATATTTTGTATCTGATTTATACATATTAAAAATAAATTTCATACAACTAATTATATATTATACAACTTATCTACAATTTTCATACATTATTTCTACTCAGTTATATACAACTACAATATCATACAACTTAAATATAATTTTTATACAATATTGTTCAACTTTATATATATAGGGATTGCAAACAATTGGGAATATATATATATAAACAACAGAATACAATTCTTCTACAATTTTACTACAATTTCTGCAGTATAATGTATGTCATGTCTTCTTCTTCTTCTTCTTCGAGTTTCAATCTGAAATTTAGCCAAAATCAAGTCTAATCTTCACCAAAACACCCTCAAAATTGAGATATAATCCAAACCATATTTCCAATTATTTGCAACACCACCCAATTAATCCAAACAAATAGTAATGGTTTTTGAAAACCCAAATTCGAATTCAAAACTTCAAAGCTTTTTAATGGCTGTCAATGGTGGAATTGTTGCTATCTTTTTCTTGGCTTTACATTACTGAAATTAGGGATTGAGAGATAGAGAGAGACGTAGAGGGAATTCCCAATTCTTTGCAACAACACTCAATTCAAACAAATAATATTTTTTGAAAACCCAAATTCGAATTCAAAGCTTCAAAGCTTTTTAATGGTTGTCAATGGTGGAATTGCTGCTCTCTTTTCCTTTGCTCTACTTTACTAGAATTAGGGATTGAGAGATAGAGATATGTAGAGAGAGAAATAGCGTAGGGGAGAGAGAGAGAGAGAGATAGAGGGAGACGAAGAGAGAATCCCAATTCTTTGCAACAACACTCAATTCAACCAAGTAATATTTTTTGAAATCCAAATTTGAATTCAAAGCTTCAAAACTTTTTAATGGTTGTCAATGGTGGATTTCCTGCTCTCTTGTGCAAGATACGTGGGGGAGGGGGGTGTTGAGAGAGAAACGTGGGGGGAGTGGGATACGGAGAGAGAAGCGTGGGAGAAGTGGGATTTATACGTTATAGTGATTGTAGGAATTGATTAATTATCCTTAAATACTAAAAATGTACATAATTGGTAATTTTGTATACAGGAGGTAATTAAAGTAAAACTTGAATAGGGAGGGTAATAAAGTTTCAAATAGTGTATAGGTATATAAAAATCCCTAAAAAAAAATAAACCTAAAAAATCCAAAAAGTTTGTAAGATCTACACTCTCAACAATCACATGCTTCAAATGAAAAAGGCCTTCAGTTCTTTGAACCTTACAACGTGATCCATCAAATTTCCGAACGTATTTCCAAGAAGTACAAAGTGTACAGCTCAACCTTTTATTTTTCCCTATCTTTTGTTTGAATATGGAGTTGTTTAATGAGGAAGGTTAAATTATGATCTCATTGTTTCAAAGAGAGGAATTAGGTATTTATAGAAATAAAGTGGGGTTGCCATTACTTTGTGCGTGAAATTTGAACTGTCTTCCAACTTGTGAGAGCTAGCTGTCCACCAAAATTAAAGCCTAGAGTCATACTTAATTTATTGGCTTCTTTTATTATGTAAATCTTTGATTATCTAGAAGCTAGATGTGTTGATAGACTAATCGACTGACTCACTAATTCATATTTGCGTACGAGTTGGCGGAAGCAAGATTTTCACTAAAGAAATTCAAAAAATAAAAAAGTAAACACGTGAATAAGCTAAGGGGATTCAACATCTAATATAATAAATTAGTGTAATTTTCGGCAAAGTGGTTCTGAACCACCCTTCCGTCCATCTAGCTCCGCCCCTGCATCCGATAGATTCGCTATGAGGAAAAAATGCTCCCTACGAAGAATTTTTTCATTTTTATGGCTCGAAACTAAAATCTCTAATTAAAGACGATCGATGTGAACCATCCGGCCACAACTTTTAGGTGAACCTTCATTTTATTTTACAAGTATATATACCAAAACTTTCCAGCTAAGATGTTAAAAGAAGGTGTTCTTTTGAGTAATGTTTGGTTTGGCAATTTACTGATATGATTCCTTGTTGGTTTCTAAATGGCCTTGGGGATGGAGATTGGAGATGGTCCTTCCATTCCCCAATGGAAGGTACAATGTAAAACTCACCAAATATACAAACTGACAAAAGCATCTCTAATTAAAGATTCTTGGTTGAATCCAGAGCATTTTGAGTTCTAAGAATATAATTAAGTTAAAATTACTGATATCGATCACTTCTTATTGTGACTCGAACCTCTGATGAATATATTAGGAATAGATTGGACTTCTTAAATTTTCTCATAATCATCGTGTCGAAATCCATTGGCTCGATTAATTCACGATTTACGCTGCATAGAGCCTATAAAGGGTTATGCTTCCTACCCGATACTTTTTGGACAACTTCTCTTATTTTGAATTGTTCTTCTGTTATATGTACGGGCAAAAGGCAGCCTAGTGCACGAGGTTCAAAAGTAAACCATAAAATTCATTCATTTGAATTTCTTGATTTCACAATATTTTTTCTGCATCTGTCGTTTCATCTAGACATTAATGAATTTATGTTCCTATATATTATTAGTTGGCAACGCCGAATAAGAAGTCATATATCAACCCCTAGGTGTATTCTCGTTTTATTATATTATGATAATCTTTACATGACATGATTAAACAGTACTAAAATTCTCAACGAACAAATGCTTTTAGGGATGTGATCTAAATAAGATTGAGGCGGTCCAGAATTGGCCAAGATATTCTTCAACTACAGAGATTCAGAGTTTCTTGGGTTTGAATTGAAAGGCTACTATCGTCGCTTTGTCGAGGGATTTTCATCTATTACAGGTGTATGGGTCAGAATCCGACCCCACGATAATTAACGAAGGTAATCCCGTCTTAAGCTAATTCATGATTGATTAGTGGTATGACCACTCAGAATTAACGGTATCCAACCCTTATCTGATTCGATCAACAAGGCCACGACCCGTCCGTCGTCATGAAGGAGAAACCCCAACGTGGTCACGGCCACTTATTGCCAGCTCACGAAGCTCACAGCTATAAATACCAAGAGAGGAAGCCCTAGTAAAGGGGGCTTCTTCCTGACTATTGAGGAGAGAGAGAGAAAGATATAACGAGACATATATTATGGGAAAGGGAAACATCATTGTAAGGCGCTGAACCTCTTCATGGAGAGGCAGACCAAATCAACACTATCAATAAAGGCTTTTAATGTTTCTCCTCTTAACTCTGAGTATTTATTTTCGTTTCCTTCTTTTGGTCCAATGGATTATTACGGTTTGCTATGATTTTTCCGTGATTTATTTATATTGTTTTATACTCATAAGGTATGTGATAACTTTTGAGCAAACAATTTGGCGCCGTCTGTGGGGATTTCCTAGCAAAATCGCGTAGTTCTTCCCTGGACCAAAAGGAAAGAAACGCCAAACTCGAAAGGGAACTCGAAGATCTCAAATCAAGATCCAAGTCCTCTCTCTCTCTCCGATCTTAGATATTGCAAACAAAAAGAAGAAGCCCCCCCCCCCCAAGGGAGGATCTCTGTAAAGCATCTCCCGCATCCCCGATACGGGCTCCGGCCGGAAACCGGCACGGAGATATCTTGAGCCGAGAGTCGCTTCAAGACAGCCTACATATCCCGATTGGGAAGGCAACGTATAAGATGCTCAAGGTCTCGAATCAAAATCGAGCTTCAGCACCCGATACCCACAGCGTGAGACTCAAGCTATGCGCCTTCGCCATTAAAATCGACCAAGTTCTACAACAGTTTAACTGGGACTCAGGCTATGCGCCTTCGCCATCAAAATCGATCAAGTTCAACAACAGTTGAACTGGGACTCAGGCTACGCGCCTTCGCCATCAAAATTGACAAAGTTCAACAACAGTTGAACTGGGACTCAGGCCATGAGCCTTCGTCATCAAAATTGACAGTTCAACAACAGTTGAACTGGGACTCAGGCTACGCGCCTTCGCCATCAAAATCGACTAATTTCAACAACAGTTGAACTGGGACTCAGGCTATGCGCCTTCGCCATTAAATCAAGGCCGTGCGCCTTCGCCAGTAAGTTCAACTACGGTTGAACCAAGACTCAGGCTATGCCCCTTCGCCGTCAAAATGGACAAAGTTCAACAACAGGTGAACTGGGACTCAGGCCATGAGCCTTCGCCATTAAATCAAGGCCATGCGCCTTCGCCAAGAAGTTCAACTACGGTTGAACCATGACTCAGGCTATGCGCCTTCGCCATCAAAATTGACAAAGCTCAACAACAGTGGAACTGGGACTCAGGCCATGAGCCTTCGCCATCAAAATCGACTAAGTTCAACAACAGTTGAACTGGGACTCAGGCTATGCGCCTTCGCCATTAAATCAAGGCTATGCGCCTTCGCCAAGAAGTTCAAATACAGTTGAACCATGACTCATGCTACGCGCCTTCGCCATCAAAATCGACTAAGTTCAACAACAGTTGAACCGGGACTTAGGCTAGGTGCCTTCGCCAAGAAGCTCAACTACGGTTGAACCGAGACTCAGGCTATGTGCCTTCGCCATCAAAATTGACAAAGCTCAACAACAGTGGAACTGGGACTCAGGCTACGCGCCTTCGCCATCAAAATTGACAAAGTTCAACAACAGTTGAACTGGGACTCAGGCTATGCGCCTTCGCCATTAAATCAAGGCTATGCGCCTTCGCCAAGAAGTTCAAATACAATTGAACCATGACTCATGCTACGCGCCTTCGCCATCAAAATCGACCAAGTTCAACAATAGTTGAACTGGGACTCAAGCTACGCGCCTTCGCCATCAAAATTGACAAAGTTAAACAACAGTTGAACTGGGACTCAGGCCATAAGCCTTCGCCATCAAAATTGACAGTTCAACAATAGTTGAACCATGACTCATGCTACGCGCCTTCGCCATCAAAATCGACTAAGTTCAACAACAGTTGAACTGGGACTCAGGCTACGCGCCTTCGCCATTAAATCAAGGCTATGCGCCTTCGCCAAGAAGTTCAAATACAGTTGAACCATGACTCATGCTACGCGCCTTCGCCATCAAAATCGACTAAGTTCAACAACAGTTGAACTGGGACTCAGGCTATGCACCTTCGCCATTAAATCAAGGCTAGGCGCCTTCGCCATTAAATCAAGGCTAGGCGCCTTCGCCAAGAAGTTCAAATACAGTTGAACCATGACTCAGGCTATGCGCCTTCGCCAAGAAGTTCAAATACAGTTGAACTATGACTCAGGCTACGCGCCTTCGCCATAAAATCAAGCCTATGCCTTCGCCAGTAAGTTTAGCTAAGGTCGAACCAAGACTCAGGCTACGCGCCTTCGCCATCAAATCCAACGAGTTCGACCTCGCTTGAACCATAAGGCTAGACGCCTTCGTCCTCAAATCTAACAAGTTCAACCATAGTTGAACCAGGACTCGGACCAAGCGCCTTCATCATTGAACTCAGCGAAACCCAACCTCCAACGAATCGAGGCACAAGTTAGGCACCCTCGCCCTTCAAGTAAGTACTCCCAACTCAAACTAAGATTGGGGACACGTAAAGTCCGGCCCGGGTCAAACTACAAGGCCGCGTTTCTGTCATCACGGCCGACAGTTCGACCGCGCCCGAACTGGGACTAAGGCTAAGTGCCGCTATTGCCAAGCAACGGCTCCGACTCGCTCACCCCGAGTCGAAGAAGAAGAGTCGTCAACAATTAAAAACTAACATGCCTACCAGAGTCGAACTCGAAGGCAAATCACCCCTTCAAGCGCATGCAAAGAAAAATCTAAGGGGGAAAAAGAGGAGGTACAAAACAGATACAAGGCAAATAACGGAACGGAGATCTCATTTATCCACGAAATTAATTGCGGGTCATCCCCGCTTACACCCGGCCAAGGCCAATCAATACAAGGAAAGAGGAAAAAAAAAACAAGAAACACCTAAACGCCAAACGGCGAACAAGGCAAGAAAAAATGCATAACATCTTTTTACTCGGCGCCATCCGCGCCACCATCTGCACCAGCGTCAGCCTCTGGCGTCGCCGCGTCAAAACCACAGTCGGTACGGGCCTCACGAGCCTTTTGACGCGCTCCCTCGAAAGCAGCTTCGGTCACGATGCCGGCCTCCCACAAATTCTTATACACATCACGTTGGGCCTCGGCAAAGACCCAAAGTTCGCGAGCCTGGTTGGAAGAAGCGGCTCGGTCCCGTAGGCGCTGATTCTCTTCTTCTAAGGCTGTGATCCGGTCCGCCATGACTTGGGCGTCCTGCTCAAAGACACCGATCCGATCTTCGAGACTCGCTTCTCTAAAGGCCGCAGTAGCCCTCTCCAATGCCCGTTGGGACTCGTGCACGTGAATAGCTTCCGTCAACGCCCCAGCCCTCGACGAGGCATCCCTCACCTGAAGCTTCAATACTGCGACTTCACCCTCCAACGCAGTCACTTTCCCGCTCCATGCCGCAGCGGCCTCCGCCGCCTTAGCCTGGCCCTGGCGCTCACACTCAGCTGCAGCCCTCCTCCCCGCCTCGAGCTCCTCATCTTTTCGCCGGAGCTGCTCCTCGAGAGCACTAGCTTTGCCAAGTGCTTGCTGCATCCGAAGCTCCCGCCTCGCCAGTTCCTCGACCAAGGTCCGACTACGGGGATCATTCCTCAAGCGCACGCGCATCTCTCGGCACCGATCTCGGTAGCGGCGGTACTTCTCCAGCGCCCACAAAAATATCCCTGAGCGGACGTTGGCTCGACGGATGCTCTCCACCTCCAACAAATAAGACTGCAAAGCAAAGACAACGATTAAGATAAAAGAACAAACTAAGGCAAAGAAGAAGCGAACCGACGTTATAGTACATACCCTCAAGCCCATCACGGCCACTTCATTCATCAGTCCGACATCCGTAACGCCCCTCAACGATGCTTTCTCGGCCTCCGAGCATAGCAGCTCGAACTGCGGCACCAAGCTTTCCCCTTGGAGCAATAAGTTCAACTCCGTGGAAACCTGATGAAGCGAGATCGCCCCTCTGCGCGCACTGCTGAATTGGTGAAGCCTTCCTGGAACATACGGATGTCGTCGGGGTCCAAGTCGTATTCGGACTCTTACTCATCTCCTACAGCATCCCTTCCTCCTTCCGCCACCAACGAGGTAGAACCCCCCGCCGTAGCCACCGAAGGAGCGCTTGCCTCACCAACATTAGCAGCCACTGAGAAACTACCTCCCGTCTTAGCGATTGGAACCTCCAACTGAGTCGCCGAAGCGACGGCATCATCATGGCCTAAGCCAGCCAGGGCAACCCCCATTGTCTATCCACCCTCAATAGCAGGCGCCGCGACTGCACCCCTCTCCGCATCCGTCGGAGGAGAGTCCAAATTAATTACTACAGGAGGAGTCGGCGTGAACACGACCCTACGCCTTATCAATGGCCTCTCCTCTTCCCCGTCTGATGGCGATTTTGCCCTAGGGCGCACAACCCCGATGGCCCCTCATCCCGAGGTGCGGCCCGTGCTGGAGAAGGAACCGCTGAAGATTCAACTGATGCCGCCCTCGGTATTGAGCGTGACACCGGCGCCGCAGTAAGTCGAGCGATTGCACCTGGCCGACGAAAGGCCAACTGAGGGGCCCTGACGCGGCGTGCCCTCCCTGATCACATAAAAACAAAGTTGGTGAATATAGTTGAAACAAAGCGGAACAGAAGAAGAAATCAATTTTTTACCTGCCACAGGTCTACGGCCATGCCTCTCCCAGAAAGACGCCCATGTGCGTATCCCCACCGTATGGGGGAGCACGACCTCAACCCACTCACGAATCCCAGCCAACGGAGCCGGCGGCGACTTTTCGGCTACAATATTGATACGAGTTAACGTTTATGAGCACAAAACGTAAGGAGGGGCAAAAAAGGGAATTCAATGATTAGAGAGCTTACGTGCATGATTCCAAGCCTCTAGGAACCCAGTAGAGCACGCCACTAAATATTCAGTCCTGATGTAGAAGAAGTGCTCGAAAGGGCGAGGGTCGACCTCATCATCCAGTTTCACAGTCAGGCCCTTCGTCCCGCGAGGGCACGCTCAAATCATGGTACCACGAACTCTCTGGGTAATGTAAAGGCTAAGCACATGCTGCAGCGTGACCTCCCTACCGGCCAGTTCTGCATATTTGATAAGCATTGCTAATAATTTGTAATGAGAAGGAGCAAGCTGACCCGGGCATACCCCGTAGTAACGACACGAATCAACCACTAGCATTGGAAGCGGGAGCTTAAACCCCAACTTGAAGGGATAGGCGTAAAAGACGCAGTATCCCCTAGGTCGGTGTGGACCCTCTCTTTGCTTCTAGCGAGAATGACGTCAGCATAGCTGGGGATGACCCCCTGTCCCCGTAGTTGGGACATCCCAATCTCCCCCATTAATGGGGCTTCATCCACCTGATCCTCCCCGCCATCGGCGGTGAAATCAGTCATCGGACCTCCGGGCAGAGATACTATCTCGTCAACAGATGGAGGGTCATCGGTCTCCACCAGTTCTGCACTGCCCATTGCCGGAGATGGCTCTTCAGTCACCGGAGAGTTAACCGAAAGATCCGTCGGAAGAACGTTTTGGGAAGAACTGCCTGCCATTGTTGATTCGATAACGAGAAAGAAACAAAGTTTGAGGGACGAAGACGGAAGTTATGTCAATCGAAGAACAAATATGAAGATGAATTAGCAGGAAGAAAAGCTTCTTCAGAATCTCTCTCAGACAAACAATGAGAATATAAAAAATGAATGCCTCAACCCTTATTTATAGGCAACGCAAGTGGCTTTCATGAACCCCAATAGCCACCATTAACTACATGTCCAACCGCACACCGGTTCGATTATACAGAAACGTGCCTCATTATGACAAGCTCCATGAAGCAGCTTTTCAGTCGCCAACCGGCGTCTCGCCCTCGAAATGGTTGTAACGACCTACGAACGCTGAGGAGATGTTCCGCGCGCCCTCAAAATTTTGGACATCGCCAAACACGTATCGATCGTGCCCTTACTCCCCTCGGCCGCACATCATACGATCCGTCCGCCATGGTCGACGGGTATGCTCCCAAACAAACGTAAGGATCAGAGCACAACAAAGCTCGACCTCACTCGAATTAAGTTAAAGGGTCAAGTGCCTTCGCCAAGGAGGAGAGTCGAACCTCGATCGAACGGCGACTTAATAACACAATAACAAAACACTGACACTCTACAAGGTTAAGGGCCATCGCCAAAGAGAATTCGGCCTCGACCGAAGCGATAGTCGACCTCGCTATCCGAGTTTCTCAAACTACAGTCGATGAAATCCACTCATCGAGCTCGGCCAAGGCACGACCTCAATAAGCGGAGGGACTAACTGTATGGGTCAGAATCCGACCCCACGATAATGAACGAAAGTAATCCCGTCTTAAGCTAATTCATGATTGATTAGTGGTATGACCACTCAGAATTAACGGTATCCAACTCTTATCTGATTCGATCAACAAGGCCACGGCCCGTCCGTCGTCATGAAGGCGAAACCCCAACGTGGTCACGGCCACTTATTGCCAGCTCACGAAGCTCACAGCTATAAATACCAAGAGAGGAAGCCCTAGTAAAGGGGGCTTCTTCCTGACTATTGAGGAGAGAGAGAGAGAAAGATATAACGAGACACATATTATGGGAAAGGGAAACATCATTGTAAGGCGCTGAACCTCTTCATGGAGAGGCAGACCAAATCAACACTATCAATAAAGGCTTTTAATGTTTCTCCTCTTAACTCTGAGTATTTATTTTCGTTTTCTTCCTTTGGTCCAATGGATTATTACGGTTTGCTATGATTTTCCCGTGATTTATTTATATTGTTTTATACTCATAAGGTATGTGATAACTTTTGAGCAAACAATAGGCTTACAGCTCCACTGACCAAGTTGACTCAAAAGGTTAGATAGTCTGATAAGTATAAGGAGAGATATCGAAAGGTCAAGGTTGCTTTGACTACGGCTCCGATGTTGGTGTTGCCTGTCAATTAGATTCGTAACCCTATACCGTAAATTGTAATGCTTCGCGAAACAAATGCTTTAGTAATTAATATTTGTTCTCTTGACTTAAATTATATATACATGTAAAAACGTTCACACCTTGTCCATTTCACACGCTATATAATACTCCTAGATATTTGAATAAAAAGTAAATAGGAGATGTACTTTGAACCTTTCTAGACAGTATAAATAAAAGCGTAATAAAGGCCTGAAAAATAAGAAATGTCTTAATATGATAATACAAAATGTGATGCATGACACCTCTAAATATGTTTCTCCCATTTGGGTGGTATATATATATAAACAAAGAACAAATCTGAAGTCTGTGCCGCCATTACCTAATTGAAAATGACTAAGCATAAAATGACAATAAAATTCTTGATTTGTTCAATAGAAAAGCACAATAATTGGAACCTACAGTCTTCTGACTCTATAAGAAAATGTAAAATTACAAAAGTCCCCTTAAAAAAAAGCTAAAATAGACCCTTATTCTAGTCTTTGTTAAATATCTCCTTCCTTACTTGCTGAATATATATTTAAATATTTAAGTCTTATACACTGCTAATATTTTTTTACACTATTAATATAGTTTAATCTGTAATAATAAATTAATTATAATTTTAACCAGGTTACTTATTAATAATTATTATAAAACTATATTGAATTATCTTATAATTTTTATGTAAATATCTTCTATACTGTCAGCTCATGCAAAATAAAATAATCAAAGGGAAAGATCAATACGTTAAGACACAATGAAGTCATATACTAATAATTGGTGGGTTTCTATATAATTGGTTCCCTTTGAACGTGAGCTCTTGAACTCTTTCACTTGAAATCTTATTCCCCCTCAATTATTTACACCACCTGGCTGGCTTTGATTGTGACACATATTTAATTTATTTTAACTGATACTCCTAATTATTTGTATCAATTTATTTAATTTCGTAACCTTCTAGTAGGTGAAGTCTAGTTTCCATGAAAGATATGGCAACGGGCATCCTAATTCCCAAAATCAATTACAATTTGATTTAATTTTTATTAAGTCCTTTAATCTTTTCATATTTGTTCCCTTTGCAGTGACATTTCCACCCATTTTCATATGAATTGTTACAGATATAAATAAATAAATAAATAAAAATGGCAGCACGGTACACTAAGTTCACTATGCGAAGGGTCCGGGGAAGGGCCGGACCACAAGGGTCTATCATACACAGCCTTACCTTGCTTTTCAGCTAGAGGCTGTTTTCACGGCTCGAACCCGTAAACTCTTGGTCAAATGGCAGCAACTTTACCAGTTACCCTGCATTTCTGCAAGAGCTGTTTCCACGACTCGAACCCGTAACCTCCTGATTACATGGCAACAACTTTACCAGCTACGCCAAGGCTCCCCTTCGAATTGTTACAAATATAAACTATCAAAAGTGAATAATAAACATCTTTTTTAAATAAATAAAGGATAAATATTTATTCTTAATTTTTCTACAAACACAAATTTAAAGAATTTATTAACTTCATCATTATCCAATGATAACGTGAAACTGACATTACTCTCTGGTGTGTACATAAAGACTATGGCCTATTTCATATGATTCTTTGGCTTGGCCTGATCTCATGTGAAATAATCATACAATATGTGCAAATATTAAAATAACAAGTGGCAACTAAGGAGGCCAATAACACTAGAAGCTGATAAACATGAGGTCAAATTCTGAGGTTTCAAAATGTTCACATAATTGTAGGTTGTTATGCCTTAGACCAATAATGCAAGATTCTAAGATAGAGTAAATTATATTTTAAATTGTTCCTATGATCCACGTACATAAAATGAATAGTTGTCACATTAAGATCTCTCTGCACATAGGCACCACAATACATTTCTTGCTTATATAGTTCTCTGTATTACATTATGTCCTCTAAATATAAAAGAAATGTCAAAAATAAATTACTTTATTTATTTATTTTCTATATGTGATCACGCTCTTTCACATTCATGCCTAATTCTTGTTCTTGGTCCAAACACGGAGAAACTTTTTGTTGATGCGATAGCGAGACTCAAATCCCAGATCTCACACAATTAATATTTAAGTTGTTATTTAGGAACGCGTTTTAGGTATACATTATTCTCTGTATACATGAAAATCACATTAAATTCTTTTTTCTTTTCTGGTTTTTCTTCTTTTGAATTTGAAGAGATTGCTCGGAATGAGTATTTGAATAACAAAGTCGAAGAAGGAGAGAGTTAAGACCAGCGGCGAAGCTACAGCCAATCAAGGGTGGTCAATTGAACACCCTTAGTCGAAAAATTATATTATGTATATAGGTAAAATATTAGGTTTTAGAGTATATAACATATAATGAACACCATTTATCGGAGAATTTTTTTCACTTTTTTAAAGTTTGAAAACGCTTTGAAAAATTCCTTGCTTCACCATTGGTTAAGATACGCCTTAAAATTTTTCTCGTTGGAAATTTAATGAACGTTCATGATATTTTAAAGGATAAGCAAAATTAGAAATAGAGAAGACCTCTTTCATCTGCTTGGGAAGTTTTTAGTTTTCAGCCAGTATAATTTAGATGCTTTGAGAACTAGATCTGTCTACTTCAAGCACCAATGTAAAGAAATCCAACTACAAGTTAAAAGTACAAAAAGAAACTAGCTAATTTGACTATCAAAACCCTAGCTATAAAAAGAGTTAGAAAAGTGGTTAAATGATTTTTATTTTAAGACATTTTGCCTTGCCCAACATGGCGAAAAGCCAAATAGCATGAGTCTTTTTTTTCTCCTTTTTACTTTTGGTTTTGAGTTTGACTAATGGTAATGAATGTTTGTGGTATTGTTTTGTAAACAAATAGCAATTTGTAGCTTATGCTTGTTTCTTTATTGCAAGTGCTAGTCATATTTTACTTTTACTGAGATTGGAAACTTTAACAACAAGACCTGATAAAGACACCAAATGGGCTATTAAATTAGTCCATTAAAAATTAGTATTTTAATTTAATAATAGTTGCACGCACCTCAACTATTTTATAAGATATCTACTACTTTCATTAATACAGGTATTTAGTAACTTTGTCCATTAAGACTAGGGGTGACAAATGTGTGGGTAGGGTTGGATATGGACGGGTCGAAAACGGGTAATACAAAAACGAGTAAACTATCCGACCCGGCCTATATTTAATATGGATAAAAAGTGAGCAAAACCGGCGGATAATATGTAACGACATGACCGGTCGTTTTGAGCTTTTGCACCTTACTAGTCAGTTTCCGGGCATGACTTGCCCCGTGTGATGTATTATGACTCATGTAAATCGTTGGTTTTGGTTTTTAGGGTAATCAGAATGACTTTGGAAGAACGATTCTCAGTTTGAAGCTTGAAATTGAAAGGTTTGACCAAGTTTTGACTTAGTTGTAAACGACCTCGAAATGCGGATTTTATGGCTCGGATAGCTTCGTTAGGTGATTTGGAACGTAGGAGTGTGTCCGAAATACTTTTGTGATGTCCAGTGTAGAATTAAGCTTAAATTGGCGAAAGTTAGTTTTTGGCGTTTTCCGGTTGATAGGTGAGATTTTGATATAGGGGTCGGAATGGAATTCAGAGAGTTGGACTAGCTCTGTAGCGTTGAATATGACGTGCTTGCAAAATTTCAGGTCATTCGGACGAGATTTGATAGACTTTTTGATCGAAAGTCTTGGAGTTCTTGGAGTTTTTAGGCATGAATCCTATGTTAAATTGGTGATTTGATGTTGTTGTGAGCATTCCGAAGTTTTGAACAAGTTTGAACGATGTCGTACAATTGGTTTGAAGTTCCGGGGGTTCCGGGTAGGTTCCGGGATGTTTTAGGCCAAAAATTATAGCTGTAGCAGGTCCAGAAGGGTTGCAGGCCTCGGAACCCACCAGCGCCGTCCGCACAAAATGAAGTGCGTCCACGGTAGGTGCTGTGCGGACCGCACAAAATGCAGTGCGGCCGCGGTGAGGAATATTTCACTGGTCCTACTTCGGAAGCTCATATATTTTGATCTACAAAGAATTTTGAGATGATTCAAAAACGAAAGTTGTAGCCCTTTGTGTCTAGTTTCCAGAAAGATAAAGATATAGCAATTTGGACATCTGTAGAGAAATTATTGGCGAAAATGCTAAAGCATGTCACTGCAATCAAAACTTGTGCGGCCGCAGTCGTTTTTGTGCAGACTGCGGTCGTTTTTGTGCGGTCTGCGGAGGTGGAAATCCGCGGGGTACTCTATAAATACGAGGTTTGGGTTTTATTTGATATTTTGACCTAGAGAGCTCGAATTTTGGCGATTTTTCGAAGGTTTTTCAAAAATTCATCGGGGTAAGTGATTCTAACTCAGATTTGGCTAGAGTACACGAATCTATCATTCAATTCATCATTTAATTCGTGATTTGGGATGGAATTTGGGAAGAAAATTTATGAAATCTTCCAAAAATATAAAATGATGATTTGAAGGACCAAATGGTATCGGAATTGGATAATTTTGGTATGATTAGACTCGTGAGGGTATGAGGATTCTGAAAATGTAAATTTTATCCGATTCCGAGACGTGAGCACGGGGCTCAAGGTTTGGTAATTTTGGGAATTATGTCATAATTTGATTGTTTTAACTTGGGCTTTGTTCCCTTAGCATATTTTGACGTCCTCGTTCCGATTTGAGATTGATTCGACACGCGTGGAGGCCGATTGGATGGGAAAAGGCGCCGCGAGCTAGAGATTTAGCCGGTTCGAGGTGAGTAATGATTGTAAATGATGTTCTGAGGGTATGAAACCCCGGATTTATACATCGTAGTGCTATGTTGAGGTGACTTACACGCTAGATGGCGAGCGTGGGGTAGAGCACTGTTAGGGATTGTGACTTAGTCCATCCCGAATGATTATTTAACTGCGTATTTGATAGTTAATTGTTTAATATCGTTATATTGTTGGGCTGAATGCCATATTTTGGCGTCGTGCCAACTATGTGAACCCTTCGAGGATTTTTATTGACACTTCCTCACTGTTTTGACTTTATACTTGAACTCAGTCATGTTATTTCCCACTGTTTTCAAAACTCAGCCATGTTTACTCTGTTTTAATACTCAAATGATATTTAAATGATGTTTTAGGCTGAGAAACATTGTTTTACTGTTGCCCGAGAGGCTTATGTAATTTTTGACTGAGTAAGGCCGAGGGCCTGTATTGTGAAGATTTTATTTTGGGTCGGGCTGCACGCCGCAACAGTGATACACTGATTTTGATTATGAGGCCGAAGGCCTGAGATTTGTACGCCACACGGTGGCTTGATATTGATATGAGGTCGTGGACCTGTTTATGATGCCACGAGATGGCTTGATATTGCGCTTGGGCCGAAAGGGGCCCCTCCAGGAGTCTGCACACCCCCAGTGAGCACGGGTACCCATTGTGATGTGAGTTATAGCCCGAGGGGCTGGTATTGTTCTTTGTGATTGTCCGAGGGGCTGGTACTGTTCTGAGATATTTTCCGAGGGGCGGATTTGTTGGCATTGTGCCCGAGGGGCGAACCTTATGTGTTTATGTGTTTATCTGTTTAGTTACCTATCATTTACCTGTTTACTTGTGCAACTGTGCCCGAGGGGCGGATTCTCTATGCTTATCTGTTCTAGTTGTTTTCATTCAATTGCTTAACAATTGAAAAGCCATTTTTGAAGAAGTTTTAAACTGAGCTAAGATGCTTTAAGAGATTTCACAGCTTCATTGCTTTCTTACTGGTTTTGTACTACTTCTGTACAGCATGTTGATGCACTTTTCGTGATTTCTTATCACTCAGTCTTTAGTTATGATTATTACTCACTGAGTTGGCAATACTCATTTTACTCCCTGCACCTTGTGTGCAGATTCAGGTATTTTCTGAGCTTGGTGGCAGTTGTCATTGGAGTTAGCAAGGTAGCTGCCTCGTGATCGCGGCTCTGCTTTCTCCCTCTTTATTCCTCCTTATGTATTATTGTGATTTTTCTGACCATTTCGGTCTTGATGTGACTAGACAATTGTAGTAGATGCTCATGACTAGTGACACAGCGGTATCGAGCTGTATTGGGTTGTATTCCGCGAATTATTTTGTATTATCATCCTTATTTCTGGGATTATATCATGTTTTAGACGTAATGCTTATTGTTTAGTTGCTTAAAAACTGGATTGGAAATATGTCGACTGGCCTTGTCTTCACGAGAGGCGCCATCACGACCGGATCTGGGTTTAGGGTCATGACAAGTTAGTATCAGAGCCTAGGTTACGTAGGTCTCACGAGTCATGAGCAGGCTTAGTAGAGTCTCGCGGATCGGTATGGAGACGTCTGTATTTACCCCCGGGAGGCTGCAGAACCTTTAGGAAAAACTTCATATTCTTAAAATTCTTATCGTGCGTCCTTGATTCAGCTTGGAAAGTAACGCTTTGAAATCCTTCCGCGCATTCGTATGCGCGAACGAGCGCTCAGTATCAGATGTGCATCGATGGCTTGTGATTCCCAGATCGAGGGGCGAGATGCGATCTCTATGTGTTGATGTTGGGCCAGTCTAGAAAGACTTGAGGCCCGATTTTTTTGCCTATAGCTTGAGCACCGAGGTGCTGATTGTGTGAGCAAGTGTTTTGAACTTATATGTTCGGTAGTGTCCCTATTCGTGGAAGCAATGACTGGATAGTTATATGATGAGTGTGATGTGACTAGATCGTATGATTTCGAAACGACGAGAAGGGTCTGCTGGAGGATAGATGAACTATTAGGTGTTTGATTTTCCATTGTGATTGGATGTATAGCCCCGAGTTATGGGCGTGTGAAGAATCTTTTCATGTTTCCTAGTTGGGAGTGAAGTAAATTTTATGTTGCGGTATGAGTTCAGACTCAGGAAGATTAAGTGACTGCGTAATGTTTATGACGGTGGTAGGTATATAGAAATGTTAGTTTGAGGCAAGGCAGGTGGGTTATCTCCTGCGGAGTGTTCTGAAGTTGTGTGATCCTTGTGTTGTCTATTAAAAAATCTCATTTACAAGTGAAATATATGTGTTGAAGTTTAATTTGGGTCGCTTAAGAGAGTAGGTTTAATTGTTACGAGAGTAAATGCGAGATTCCATAAGATTCAAGGTACCAGATGGTTTGTGTGTCACGAGCTTATGAAGGATTGAGTTTAATCTCACTATGGTACTATGGCAGCATTAGAGTATATGCATTATGAGTTATGGTGTGTGTTTTGATCTACGGCTTCGAGCCAAGTGGGGGAGTCTGCTAATGATTAGTTAGTTGCACGATTATGTGCTATGTCGGTTCTAGTTTGAGGCGTATTGGTGAATCATTTGTGGCCTATGGAGATTGAGACCGAGGATGGCTCGAGTAAAGGGAAAATTTTGACAAGGTCATATTACGCTTCATAGGTGTATGAGAATCACAGAATGTTTTGGGTGGTTATTAGTAAGGGTGTGCGGTGCATAGAATAGGAAGTTGTCTGGTTGCATTAAGGTAAGGTTACATTCCGCGGTGTCAGGAGTGCTAATGGGGCGCAGGTTTTTCGGTTCTTTGATTGGACTAATTGCAGTTTGATTAGGGTGGATGACTCTAAAGAATGGTTCTAATATGTTCAAAATTTTACATGCAATAATTGGAGACTTTCAAGTTATACTTGTGGCTAGAAACTGAGGTTTTGCATTTGGGGGGTGTCAAGACTTGTATTATTTCTATAGCGATTATGGGATTCTACACATCAGTATTAGGAAGATAATGCCTACAGATTCGCAGTAAGTCCTTCCAGTGTAGGTATTTTTTGAATGTGGTGCTTTTGGGAACATTTAAAAGAGTATTCAGCGGGTTGTGAGACTCAGGCTGTGTGGTATTATGCTTGAGTCTCATGTGGTAAGTTTGGATTGAGGAATTGTGATGCTATAGCAGGAAGGAGTATCAAGTTGAAGGTAAATTAGAAGGGAGCTCGGATAGATGGGATAGCTTGGTAGTAGGCCAGATCGATATGGTAAGGATATGATTAGTTCTTTGGGTGCTTACGAGGTAATGAGGTTCTACAGGTCTTTCGCGGTAATGCTCTCGGGTTGTAGTGGCCTGCGTAGGTTGGTTGAGTTAGGAGGATTCAGTCCTGACAGGCTTGTTTGTGCAAAGGGGAGTCAGAGAGTTCTTGTTGTTTTCTACCGTGGCTAGAGATGTATTTTTTTTATGCTGGCGTGAGGAGCGTGGGATGTACAGTAATTTTCTTCCAGATTGGGCTCAATGGAAAGTTCTTGGTTGGTTGAGTACATAGTTTCTTGTGGCTCGGAAGGGATATGAAGTTCTCATGTTATCCTAGGATGGTATGGTATATGCGGTATGTGTGAAGGATTAAGATTGCGTGTGTAAGGTTGCGGTTCAGTTCTGAAAGGAAGGTCATAAAACTCTTAGGCAGCGGGCAGCTTCAGATAATTAGAGAAATGAGCTTTAGATGATTAGGGGAATGATCTTCAGATGATTAAGGAAATGGTATTGCTAATTGGGGTGATTTGACAAGGGTACATTTTTCAGAAAAAGGCAATGTGATTAAGTTGATGGTGGTTCATTAGTATTGTGGCACTTTCTTGTTGGATCAACTACTGATATTCGGGCTTGCTTGGTGACACGGAAGAATCATAAGAGTATCTCTCGTGGGAATGATTGGGTATTAGAGGTGTGTTGTGTACTCAGACGGTGTAATTGGGATCGGATATGGTGATTCGTATGTTGTACGGAGTTGGAGACTAGGAGTTCTCATATTCTGGATATGTTGTGGTTATGGGTCGTGTGTATCGGCATTGTTTAGTGACTATCGAGGTTTGGAGACCCGAGTGGATCTTTTGTTGCTTGGTATGTTAGATTTTGGATGTAATATTGAGTATAGAGTGGTTGCCTTCGTGTTGTGTTATGTTGGACTATTTCACTAAGGCGGCGATGATGGCTATGTCGAGAATGTCATTGAGTGGCGAGGTTCGACGGATTATGTTCTTGGTAGAGTGGTTTCATATTTCAAGGACCCGGTGGAGGGCTGGGAAGGATTGTATGCCTTGTTTGGGCTCTTATGATGGATGTCAGTGTAAAGGCTCCTCATATTGATTCAGTTCCGGTGGTGAGGTATTTTCGGATATGTTTTTTATGGCCGGGCATGTCGCCATGCAATGTTGTTGAGTTAAGTATTGATTTGATGATGGGCACCGTATCGTATGGCACCGGCAGAGTTAAAGGAGTTAAAGGCAGCTTTAGGATTTTTCTTGACAAGGAGTTCGTTGACAGGCCAATGTGGATGCGTGTTCTAATTTGAGTCGGCTTGGTTGGCTCCGGATTGTATTGTTGGGGGATGTGTTGATTCAATTGTTATTGAGCTTATTAGTAATCTGGGGAGGTCTATGAGTTGCCTTCCTATGTTGCAAGGTGATATGATTTGTTGGTTATATGCACATATGGTGCGGTTCTATTGGGGTTTCATAGTGGAAGTTGAGCGGGAAGAGTAATTGGGTGTTGCTCGGAAAATGGCGTATCGGTTATGTCCTTTCGGGTTTGCGTGGTGTATGTTATTTGCTTCACCGTGGATGTGACGATTTGCTTTGGTTCCAGACATCAAATTGTGCGTGGTTGTCGATTTAGAGCATAGTGACTTGAGGTGTTTCATGCGGAGCAGTGTTTGGATAGGATCGCGCATTGCAGCGAAGTTATGTGGAAATATGACCTTGCGGGTTAGATTCGTGTTCCATTTCTATGATGTGAGACGAGTTCTCAGCCTTGTGTTGAAGTGGTACTGGTGGGCTTGAGTTCATGATTTGAGTATGTTCGAACTTTTGCTTATTGGTGCGTGTATTGTGCAAGTTGTGGCTTAGGCCTGTATTGATGTGTCATGTCACCAGAGTAGTGTGTTGGATTAGAGGAGATCGTTGGGATCATTAATGAATACAAACGGATTCGATTTCAGCATGATGGAAGGATAATATCGAGCTTCGGCTCAGAAATTTGCTATGGTATTTGCCAAAGGAGAAGTGGCTTCATGAATGGTTGATCTGGGAAATGGTTATAGCTTACCGCGTGTTTTAGTTATCATTGGCAGTATATGAAAGTGTTGGGATGAGAATTTAGTTGATGAGAGGTTTTCTATCGGTATTCGGTTGTTGTGTGCAGCTGTTGTGATTAGAAATTGTCGCTGCAGGCGTTTGAGTTATGTTGTGTTTCATGTAGTTGCACCTGAGGTTGAAGATATGGTTTGTTACAGCTTGTTCGAACTTATTCACAGTATAAATGTGTGATTTTGATCGTATTGATGATTTCAGAAATGGAAATACGGTTCTATGGTTTATGGGCTAGATTGGATTGTGGAATTTCAGTTATATCCTATTATCTGACCTATGTGATATAGGGTGACGTGGGATCACCCCCGAGCATATGCATGGAAAGGTTATTCAGCGATTAGTTGGCTTTTGGAACAACTTTGGGCACATTCGAGGACGAACGTATGTTTAAGTGGCGGAGGATGTAGCGACCCGACCGATCGTTTTGAGCTTTTGCACCTTGCTCGTCAGTTTTCGGGCATGATTTGCCCCGTGTGATGTATTATGACTCATGTAAATTGTTGGTTTTGGTTTTCAGGGTAATCAGAATGACTTTGGAAGAATAGTTCTCAGTTTGAAGCTTTAAATTGAAAGGTTTGACCAAGTTTTGACTTATTGGTAAACGACCTCGGAATGCGGATTTTATGGCTCGGATAGCTTCGTTAGGTGATTTGGGACGTAGAAGTGTGTCCGAAATATTTTTGTGATGTCCGGTGTAGAATTAGGCTTGAATTGGCGAAAGTTAGTTTTTGGCATTTTCCGGTTGATAGGTGAGATTTTGATATAGGGGTCGGAATGGAATTCCGAGAGTTGGAGTAGCTCTGTAGCGTTGATATGACGTGCTTGCAAAATTTCAGGTCATTCGGACGAGATTTGATAGACTTTTTGATCGAAAGCATAATTTAAGAGTTCTTGGAGTTTATAGGCTTGAATCCCATGTTAAATTGGTGATTTGATGTTGTGAGCGTTCCGAAGTTTTGGCCAAGTTTGAACGATGTCGTACAATTGGTTTCAAGTTCCGGGGGTTCCGGGTAGGTTCCGGGATGTTTTAGGCCAAAAATCATAGCTGTAACAGGTCCAGAAGGGTTGCAGGCCTCAGAATCCACCAGCGCGGTCCGCACAAAATGAAGTGCGTCCGCGGTAGGTGATGTATGGACCGCACAAAATGCAGTGCGGCCGCGGTGAGGCACATTTCGCTGGTCCTATTTCGGAAACTCATATCTTTTGATCTACGAGGAATTTTGAGATGATTCAAAAACGAAAGTTGTAGCCCTTCAGGTCTAATTTCCAGAAAGGTAAAGATTTCACAATTTGGACGTCTGTAGTGAACGTTATGGCCAAAATACTAAATCATGTCACTGCAGTCAAAACCTGTGCGGCCGCAGTCATTTTTATGGGGACCACACTGGTTTTGTGCGGACCGCGGTCGTTTTTGTGCGGTCCGCAGAGGTGGAAATCCGCAGGGTACTCTATAAATACGAGGTTTTGGGTTTTATTTGATATTTTGACCTAGAGAGCTCGAATTTTGGCGATTTTTCGAAGGTTTTTCAAGAAATTCATCGGGGTAAGTGATTCTAACTCAGATTTGGCTAGAGTACACGAATCTATCATTGAATTCATCATTTAATTTGTGTTTTGGGATGGAATTTGGGAAGAAAATTTATGAAATCTTCCAAAAATATAAAATGATGATTTGAAGGACCAAATGGTATCGGAATTGAATAATTTTGGTACGGTTAGACTCGTGAGGGTATGAGAATTCTAAAAATGTAAATTCTATCCGATTTCGAGACATGGGCCCGAGGCTCGGGTTTTGGTAATTTCGAGAATTGTGTCATATTTTGATTGTTTTCGCTTGGGCTTTGTTCCCTTAGCATATTTTGACGTCCTCGTTCTGAATTTGGATAGATTCGACGAGCATGGAGGCCGATTTGAGGGGCAAAGGTGCCGCGAGCTAGAGATTTAGCCGGTTCGAGGTGAGTAATGATTGTAAATGATGTTCTGAGGGTATGAGACCCCGGATTTGCACATCGTAGTGCTATGCTGAGGTGACTTACACGCTAGATGGCGAGCGTGTGGTAGAGCACCATTGGGGATTGTGACTTAGTCCATCCCGAATGATTATTTTACTACATATTTGATAGTTAATTATTTAATATCATCATATTGTTGGGCTGAATGCCATATTTGGGCCTCGTGCCAGCTATGTGAACCCTTCGGGGATTTTTATTGACATTTCCTCACTGTTTTGACTTTATACTTGAACTCAGTCATGTTATTTCCCACAGTTTTCAAAACTCAGCCATGTTTACTCTGTTTTAATACTCAAATGATATTTAAATCATGTTTTGGGATGAGAAACACTGTTTTACTGTTTTCCGAGAGGCTTATGTGATTTTTGACTGAGTAAGGCCGAGGGCCTGTATTGTGAGAATTATATTTTGGGTCAGGCTGCACGCCGCAGCGGTGATACACTGATTTTGATTAAAAGGCCGAGGGCCTGAGATTTGTACGCCACGAGGTGGCTTGATATTGATATGAGGTCGAGGACCTGTTTATGATGCCACGAGGTGGCTTAATATTGATATGAGGTCGAGCACCTGTTTATGATGGCTTGATATTGCGCTTGGGCCGAAAGGGGCCCCTCCAGGAGTCTGCACACCCCTAGTGAGTGCGAGTACCCATTGTGATGTGAGTTATAGCCCAAGGGGCTGGAATTGTTCTTTGTGATTGCCCGAGGGGGCTGGTACTGTTTGAGATATTGCCCGAGGGGCGGATTTGTTGATAATATGCCCGAGGGGCAAACCTTATGTGTTTATCTGTTTAGTTACCCGTCATTTACCTGTTTAGTTGTGTAACTGTGCCCGAGGGGCGGATTCTCTGTGCTTATCTGTTCTAGTTGTTTGCATTCAATTGCTTAACTGTTGAAAATCCATTTTTGAAGAAGTTTTAAACTGAGCTAAGATGCTTTAAGATATCTCACAACTTCATTGATTTCTTACTGGTTTTGTACTACTTCTGTACAGCATGTTGATGCACTTTATGTGATTTCTTATCACTCAGTCTTTAGTTATTATTATTACTCACTGATTTGGCAATACTCATTTTACTCCCTGCACCTTGTGTACAGATTCAGGTATTTTCTGAGCTTGGTGGCAGTTGTCATTGGAGTTAGCAAGGGCTGCCTGGCGATCGCGGCTCTGCTTTCTCTCTCTTTATTCCTCCTTATGTATTATTGCGATTTTTTCCGACCATTTCGGTCTTGATGTGACTAGACAATTGTAGTAGATGCTCATGACTAATGATACCCCGGTATCGGGCTGTATTGGGTTGTATTCCGCAAATTTTTTTGTATTATCATCCTTATTTCTGGGATTATATCATGTTTTAGACGTAATGCTTATTGTTTAATTGCTTAAAAACTGGATTGGAAATGTGTCGGCTAGCCTTGTCTTCACGAGAGGCGCCATCACGACCGGGTCTGGGTTTAGGGTCGTGACATAATATGGATATCCTTATAATTTATGGCTTCTTGAATATGAATACCTTAGGGAAAATTCCTTGTATCCAAACTTGAGGAACCCCAAATTTAAGTCTTCGTAAATAATATGGAACTTATCTATATTTGGCCCACTTTTAATGAAATTATTATACAACTTATTTTTTAGTGGATAATATGGATGGATAACTATTATTTTAAAGATATTTTGCCACCACTAACAAAAGTATATGAAAAGAAACCACATAGATTTTCACCGACGCAATTTGTTAAATGTGTGTTAAAGAATTATTTTTCATTAGCAATAGGATATTATAACTTCTAAAAAGATTTTTATGTCGACGAAGAGGCAAACCCAAAAATAAAGAAGATAAAGAACACTATATTTTAACGTAGAAAACCCTTCAAATCGAAGGTAAAAACAACGAGATCACAAAGATCTAAAAAGTTCCAATATAACAATAAGATGGTTACAAAAGTTCTCCAAATTGGCTACACAACAAGTGCCAAACACGGAGCAACAACTAATCAATTGAAGAAAGAGGAGAATCCATAAAAATGAAGCTGTTATTCGAGGCTCGAAAGCAGATTGCTGCAGACCTCCAAATCCGATCTCCACCGTTCAAATAAAAGACAAAGAAGTTAAGAACACTCAGACAAACTTTTAGCCCGATCCAACGGTTAACGAATCAGAAAACGTGATTTGAAGTTGGCTTATCGGAGTAAAAATCTGCACAGCAAAAACCACTCTTATCTGCTTAAGTCTTTGAAATACTTGTATCAATCAGCATAGAATAATTCTCCAAGGTTGTTCTATTTATAAATAATGAGTGGTGCTTTCTCTTAAAGCCGAAACCTACTCAAAATAGGAATAAACACCGAATCCAATTCCGAATAGGAATGGAAATCAAAAGAGAATAGGATTACGCCATTGGGCCTTTGGCTGGACAACAAGGGCATGTGCCCAACAAACTCCCCCTCCAACCAAGGGGCCAAATGTGTCTTCAAGTAGAGGAACTATTGACAGTGTCATGACCCAGATTTACCACTGTCGGGATCGTGATGACGCCTAAATCTTAGAATGCTAGGCAAGCCAACAGGGTTCTAATACACCATTGACTATCAAACTGCAATTAACAATAGTTTAAACTAAACCAATAAGAAATACGGAAATTCTATAGCAATTTAAAACACTATTACACGACTACCCAAAGATCTGGTGTCACAATCCACGAACTTCTAAGAGTTTCTACAAATACTGGTTTAAAGAAAATACATCTGTTCTCAAAATGAAGGAAAACAGAAAAAAAAGGGAAGGGGACTCTAGGGTCTACGAACGCCGGCGGATCTACCTTGGGTCTCCTGATGGACTGAAGGCAGCAACCCAACTCTCATCAACGAGGTCCAGTACCGAAATCTGCACAGAAAGTGCAGAGTGTAGTATCAATACAACCGACCCCATGTACTGGTAAGTGTCAAGCCTAACCTCGGCGAAGTAGTGACGAGGCTAGGAGACGACAATAACATGAACTTGTGAAATTAAATCATATACGAGAAATTAACAACAAACAGAACTTTAACAGATAATAACGGGAAGGGGAAAACATGCTGAGGGGATTGCAAAAAGAAAATCAGAATCACAACAGTAGAGAATTTAAACAGCTAATACACCTTGAACCAGTAACAACAAGTAAGTACAATAACGGAAAATGCATGGCATTGCCCTTCTTGATTTTACTCTCAACCTCACCACATAAATCAAATAAGAATGACACGGCATCACCCTTCGTGCTTCTACTATCGTCCTTAGCATAAGAAACAATAGAAACGGCACAACATCACCATTCGTGCATTAACTCTCTCATAATATGGCACGACATCACCCTTCATGCATTATCAATATCAGAATACGGCACGGCATCACATTCGTGCATTAACACTCACTCACAATATCTTGCACGGCATCACCCTTCGTGCTTTACACTCTTCCTCACCCAAATAACAGAAACAATAACAACTCAGTAAGGGAATCATCAATAACCGATCTCGTTTCAACATTTAACTTCACAATATAAATCTCATCTTAAGTCAATACTCAACCAATCCAATACCAGTAAAACATAATAAGGCTTATTCGACATGAAGAATATCCAGTTTAAGCATGAATAGTGCGTATAAATAATACAACAGTCACAAGTATAAGACTCACTCACATGCTTTGACCCAACAAAGTATAGATACACATAACCTCACCTATACGTCGTACACAACAAATAAACACGTAGCAAACAAGGCAACAATACCTAATCCCTCAAGCTAAGGTTATCCACAACACTTACCTTGATTCTACGGCCGAACTCAAGCCCCAATCACCGTTTTTCCATTAGTTTTCACCTCCAAACCACTCGTATCTAATCATAATTAACTTAATCATATCAATTATCGCTAAAGAAATCAATTTCAATGCATAATTACATGTTCCCCAACAATTCCCCAAAAAGTCAAAAAATCGACTCTGGGCCTGCTTGGTCAAAAATCGAGGTTCGGACCAAAACTCACTCACCCATTCACCCATTCACCTCGGAGCCCAAATATGCAATTAGTTTCAAAATCCGACCCCAAAACGAGGTCTAAATTCTAATTATACAAAAATTCCTAAGTCTACTCAAACCCCCAATTTCTACCATGAAAACCTTAGATTTTAGGTAGACAATTGATGAAAAACAATGGGTAATTAGAAGAAAGTAGTTTAGAATCTTTTACCAACACTTTGGGAAAGAATTTGTCTCTTGAAAATCGCCTCTAAGCCTTCTTGGTTTTGAAAATATGAGAGAATGGCCAATTGCCGTTTTTGTCTGTTTTTAAAACAGTGGATAGATCTTCTTCGCGTTCGCAAGAGACCTGTCGCATTCGCGATGCCTTACGGCCAGAAGGGCTTTCGTGTTCGCGAAGAGCTGCTCGCATTCGCGATGGTCTGTCCCTCGTGACCATCGCGTTCGCGGGCCTGGGACCGCGTTCGCAAAGAGAAACTCAATGATTTCCCCACCCACCTCCAATGCACTACGCGTTCACGTAAGGTCAGTCGCGTTGGCGAAGAGGTAACCCCCAAGTGCTCCGCGTTCGCGTCGAAGAAATCCCTCCCCAGTCCAGCTTGCACTTCGTGTTCACGAGGGTTGCTTCGCGAATGCGAAGCACAAAGTATCAGCATACCAGAAGCAGCAACACAACAGATTTTTCTAAGTTTAAAACATCCTGTAGCCTATCCGAAACTCACCCGAGCCCTCGGGGCTCCAAACCAAACATGCACACAGGTCTAAAAACATCATACAGACTTGTTGGCGCGATCAAATCACCAAAATAACACCTAGAACTATAAATTTAGCATCAAATTGCATGAAATTTTCAAGAAAGTTCAACAGTTCTATTTTCTCAATCAATGGTCCGAATCACGTCAAATTAGTCCCGTTTCTCACCAAATTTCACAGATAAGGTATAAATATCATAACAGACCTGTACTGGGCTTTGGAACAACAATACGGACCCGGTATCAATAAAATAAATAATTAAACCAATTCTTAAAACCTTTATATTTCCATTTTAACAATTTTATTCAAAAATTTAATTCTCGGGTTAGGGACCTCGGAATTCAATTCTGGGCATATGTCCAAGTCCTATATTTTGTTTATTTCTTTGAAGAAATGAACTTGATCCACCTTTTTCAAATAGCCTTCAATATGACGTATCTCAAAATCTCCACCACAAAATTTGTCTCAACGTGAGTAGTACTCCAGTCAAATTTCTCAGACAAAAATCATGATTATTGTCAAATAGATTGCGGTTAAAACTGAACCCGTCAAGATGAACCTGTCTTGAACCTCACTTTGATGCCACTTGTTCATATTCGCCTCCATTCTGTAACAAACCCGGGTAAATAACCAAGACTTGGATACCAATGTTATGTCGAGGAAGAGGCAAACCCGAAAATAAAGAAGATAAAGAACACCAAATTTTAACGTGGAAAACCCTTAAAATCGAAGGTAAAAATCACGGGATCACAAATGTACAAAAATCTCTACTATAACAATAAGAGGGTTACAATAGTTTCTCAAACTGGCTACACAACAAGTGCCAAACACGGAGCAACAATAGCAACAAGAGCAACAATTAAAAATTGAAGAAAGAGGAGAATTCACAAAAATAAAGCTGTTGTTTGAGGCTCGAAATCAGATTGTTAAAGGCGTCCAAATCCGATCTCCACCGTTCAAGTTAAAGACCTAGATGTTACAAACACTCAGACTAAATTTCAGCCTGATCCAATGGTTAACGAATTGGAAAATATGATTTGAAGGTGGCTGGCCGGAATAAAAATCTGCAGCAAAACAAATACTTTTCTTCTCTCTTCTCTTGATGAAAGCTCTCTCGAAAACCACTCTTATGTGCTTAAGTCTTTCAAAGACTTGTATCAATGAGCATAGAATAATTCTCCAAGATTTTCCTATTTATAGATCATGGTGCTTTCTTTTAAAGCCAAAACCCACTCAAAATAGGAATAAACACCGAATTCAATTCCGAATAGGAATAGAAACCAAAAGAGAATAAAATTAGGTCATTGGACCTTTGGCTGGACAGCATAGGCATGTGCCTAACAAAAATTACTACTAATTAGTTAATGACATGCTACAGATCAGAATGTAGAAACACAACCAAATGATTGGGAGTGAATTAATATTTTTTGAAGTTTTTAAGGTATTTTAATATCTTCTTTGCTGCTTTCCAAGAAGGAAGTCACTTTTAGGCAGGTTTTTCATGACTGCTTTTATGCTTAAAAAAGGGAGGTCCTGTTCATATAGTAGGTGTAAAGACAAAACATTTTGTTTGGTTAATTTACACTTTACAGTAGCACATCTTAGGGCAGCCACTCATATCTTATCTGTGTGGATCATACAATATTAGTTCCATACGATCAATACTTATCGAGTTAATTTCACCTGAAATTGATAGGGTCCTTCCTTATTTAATTAGTATTTCTTTTGTTTTAATTTATATGAGATAGCTTGACTCGACAAGAAATTTAAGAAATAAAAAGATTTTTAAAACTTATGGTCCTAAAAGTTTAAGGGTAAAAGTTTTGTAGGGCCATGACATATGTGTGGATATAAAAGCGTCTCATTAAAGTTAAAATGGATAAAATAAAAAGTTTAAAGTTAAATATTTTCAAAATATATATAAATATAATTCTTTTTGGAACGAACTACTAAAGAAAGTGAGTCATATAAATTAAATTGGAGTGAGTACCCTAATTTTTTGGTCACGTGATTGGATGGGAAGGCCAATATTGACGAAATATATGCATGCCATATAATTGAAAGTACAAAGGGGGTGGGGGTGGGGGGGGGGGTGAATTGTATATTTTTAATCTTAATCTCTATTAGTTGACTGGTTTTTCAATTAGTCGACTAGATGCAATAATCTAACAGTTATAATAATAGAATACAAAACACAGAAAAGTGCAAGAATTAAAGACACCAAAATTTTATACTGGTACGGATTCAATGTGAATCTTAGTCCAGTCCTCTTGGGTTGCAAGGGAGTTCTCTTTAGTAAATGCGTTTCTTCAAGTACAATGGGAATGACGTGATAGCTCAGTTCCTATAACACTCGTCTCTTTTGATACAATGCCTCACCAGTGTTATACTCTCCTTTTTCTCTGACTTGTTACACAACAGGTCTTAAAGAACTACAATGTTTGTTTGCCGTAGAACAAAGAGAGGATTTTTTGGTTCGATCAAAGTATATTTGTCTAAGGCTTGATGCTGATTATAAATACTTTTGTGGAGGCTGCTTTGCTGACGAGTCTTGACAACACAAGAAATTTGATCCTTGGAAAGAGATTGATTCTTTGAAAGAATAAGATTTCTAGCCGTTGCTCTTCCTTGATCGCTTTCCTTCTACAGTTGTTAATGATGAGGGTTTACTCTTTGATTGTTGGTCCTTCCAAAATTAGTAGCTCAACTAATCTTCTTACAAAATCTTTGATGCTTTTTGACTACTTCAATCTTCCGGATTGAATGTGCTGGGATTGATTGACGCTTTAAGTTTAGGCTTGCTTGATTCTTTCCATCGCAGCGGTCCATGATCTTTGCTGATTGATTCGTAATCTTTGCTGATTGATTTCTTTCCTTAAGCATCCAGATTTACTTCAGCAATCTCGTAGTAACTCCTTGATTCCTTGATATTCTCTAATTGATTTCCTACACAGATATATTATTTGCATCATTAAAATTAGATCTAACAATAATTTATTGCTTATTGACGCACTGGCTCTAGCACTTTTTGTAGAGAAGAATCAACTCAAATTGTCACTCATCTTATGTTTTAACTAAAAGAAAAAAAAGGCATCAAATGTATAATATATGTACAAATCATGTATAATATATGTCTAATTATGTAGTATAATTATTATATAACTTATGTATACCGGCTAGAAAAAGTAAACAATGAATCCGAACGATTCTTTATGTAAACATCCCTTATGTAAAAACACTTCTTTAATTTAACACCTCACAGAAAGGCATATTGTAGATGAGGAGAGTTTTGAGAACCAAACCCTAGAATCTGCTTATTATCAACATTATTGTTTGACCAAAAGATATCGAAACTTTTTTTATTAATTAATGAAGATGAAGAGGTAAATCTTAGTCAAACATTAATAAACTCTTGATTTATAAACACATAAGAAAATTATTAGTAAAATAAAATAGGGGCGATCAATCTTCTTGATGTTTTTCATTTCTTCTCTCACCAATCGGTGGAGATATTCAGTTTACATCATGTATGGAAAATTATTTTGTCTTCGTTTTGCTAAGAAGATTATAGAGAGAGGAGAATTACAGAGAGAGGAGAAAGAGAATCCCCTTTATAGGAAGGTTCCCTCCCTATATATAGTCATGGAGTTCTTGCTATGTTATTGGGTCAATGCTCCTTCATACCACGTCCGTTTTGGTCATTCCCTGAGTATTGTTCTTCGACTTAGCGGGCACTGTGAGTACGGGATTTGGAGTAAATCATGACGTCTTTCACCGTCCCGCCGCTTGAGGGGGATCCCAGTTGGGTTGATCACAATGGTCAGATTTTGACCAATACAGTTAGTCCCTCCGTCTGCCGGGGTTGTCTCTTGTCGGGCCTGGCAGACGGATTATGATTTTTACACATCCAAGAAAAATCTGATTTTCTACTCTTTGGGTAAAAATTTTAGATTTAAGTAATGTAACGGCGCATGTTACGACGCCCTTCGACCGTCGCGACCGTTTCGGACTCGAATCATCGTTTAAAACGTCGTTCGTGGTTGCTGTCATTATGACACACGCTCCCAGGGGATTGAACTGTTTCATACCTATCAGCTTCGATTGGTGATTCTTGGGTTTCGTGCTTGGTCAATTTATGTCTCTTATGAATAGAAGGAAAGCACCACTTGATTGACACATCTCTTTGACTTTGCTTGAAAGAACTCTGTGAATCTTCTTTTCTCCTAGCACTTCGGGTTTTTGATTTTTTTCGATTAGCCAGGAACTTTCGTCTTAGTCTCTTCTTTTTTCTTTCATCCCTTTGTTTTATCAAATTGATACAAATGGATGGTAATTCTTCCTGTGCTAAAAATTCTGCCGCAGCTCCGGCGCTAGAAAATGATATCCCTACCCCTGGAGGGGTAAAAATGGTAGAAGATGAGGGGGTCCCGTAGGCGGCTGAGATCTTGCCTCGCCCTGGGAAGCCATTGAACGATTCCACAGTCCTATCGGGGAGGAGCCGGAACCTGCGTCCTCTGTTATGACTGAGGAGGGGATTGCAGAGTTGAAGGCCAGATGGGGGATTCCTCACCATGTCGAAATGTTACTCGGCAGTGGGAGATGACAATATACATTTCGACCGTTCAGGATATTGTGCGTTCTATGCTTGTCCCTTTATTGTCGGGTATACACTTCCTCTCCCTCCCTTGGTGGTAGATTTCTTTCTGTTTCTACGAGGTGTGTCTGGCTCAGCTTTCACCGTACTTGTATAAATTGTTCCTTATGTTGCTCATGTTCGCGGAGCTTGCCGGTCGGGAGGTCACGTTGAGACACATGCTCAATCTCTTTGCCCCTCAACTCATTCGTGGTAGGATGATTCATATGCGCCACGGAGGGACGAAGAGTTTGGTGGTAAAGATGGACGACAAAGCCAACCGTCGTTTCTATGAGAACTATTTCTATGTGCGGACTGAGCACCTTGTGGTGGATGCTGCAGGGTTCCCCGACAAGTGGAACTTCGCACATAAATCTCTACACCTTTAGTCGTAGTAATGGTCGTCTGAATTCTTTGGGTGATACTTACATTGTCTTTATTTTTGCAGCCGCGAGACTACCCCCCGCTCCTGTTGACGATATCCGCTAGTGGGTGAAAGCCATCCTTCCTCATACGGCGGGGGTTTGCGCATGGTCGTCCTTCTATGAGAAATATGGATGCAAGCCTCTTATCGGTAAATAACGCCAGTTTTGTTCGTTCTACTAGTTGATTTTGTTTCTCATATGACTTTCATCGATGTCAGGGAGAGTGCGGAGGGCGAGGGCTCCTCCGCTAGCATTTCGTCAGCCTATGTCGTCCGCTCGCCCAACCTCAGGACCTACTTCTCGACCTTCATCGACGGCCGCTTCAGTTGAGTCTATGGTCGTGCGCACGGATGTTGCCCCTCAAACGCAGATTCCGACCCCTGCCACCTATCCAATGGGGGAATCTTCCCGTGCAAAAGAAGGGGAGGGGCCATCAAATAGGCGGCGAGTAGATTCCAAAACTACTCCTTCGGCCATGTATATTCAGAGGGTGAACCTCCTTTGACGGGGTCTGAGGCGGGCGTTGATGCTATTCCGCCTGCAGAGATAGAGCCAGTCGTCACATCCACCCTATCGCCAAAGATCGTGGCCGTTAAGATTGGCCAACAACCTTCCGCAACGGGGGGTCAGAATCTTGAGGCCGTTGTTATTGCTTTGGACGTGCCTTCATCTTCAATGCCGGTTCGTGCTTCTTCTTTGGCCATAGAGAGGGGAAAAAGCGTCATGGTTGATGATTGCGAACTTGAGTTTGATCTTGATCCTGATGATGTCAGGATGTTCGAAGAGGGCCTTACCCTTACGGTGGTACATGCGGGGGCCTGTCCTGTATACTTGAAATCTCGTCGGATATTAATCTCCTAGGGGATATGGATGACATGGTCCCGCAGTTTGACCTCTTGTGCTCTGCTGCCGAGAGCAAATCTCTTTGGGACGTTCGTGACATTGATTTGATGTATGAGGTGGCTGCTATGGGCCTGAGGGTAAGTTTTCTCTTCCCTATTGTGCTCTTTTCATCCTTGTCGACCTTGGCCTTAATAAAAAAAAATTATTTTTCAGACGTACATGGTGGAGATTGAGAGTGCTCGTAGGGCCGACACTCGGGCCAATATTTTTCTGATGATGTTGGAAATATTGGCGCTACCACAACAAGTGCCGTGAGATGCACGAGCGGTTGAGGGCGAATGCAGGTGATCGATCCCTTGGCGAGGAACTGGAGAAGAGGGATCAGGAGCTGATGCACGCTATTCGCAGGAGTAGCGACCTCGAGGAGCAACTTCGTGTAAAAGACGAAGAACTCGAGGTGGGCAAAGGAGTTGCCGTAAAGTGTGAGCATCTTCAAGCGAGGTTGCGATCGATGTAGACTAAGTTGGATCAGAATGCCATCAGGGTCGAGGCGATGAGCGCGGAATGGATGGGAAAATTGGCCAAGCTGGAGAGGAAGGTCGCCGGTTTGGAAAATATCGATAGCGCCTAGTCGGCTGCTTTAGCGAGGGCGACGACTCTAGAGAACAATATCCGCATCCTCCAATCTGAGCAGGAATCAGAAAGGGCAACGATCACGCTTAGGGAAGCGAGACTCGAGGAGCGTATTGGTGAGATCGATCGAAGAAGTGTCAACCTTGGGGTATCGGGTCGCTCCTCTTGAGGCTGAAAAGGAGCAACTGTTGGCTCAAGTCAAGTCTTCCTCCGCCGTCGCTCCACGTCATTTCAATGAGCTATGGGTTCATGCTGAGGCCCAGTGGGACATATATAAGAGTTTGTGGAAGGCGGGCATTGTTTTCCGAGGTTGTATAAGAGGGAGCACGGGAGAAGGCACGAGAGACTCGTGTTAACTACAGATACGATCCTGCAACGTTGGAGGCTGACGAGGGCGTTGATGATGGGGGACTTCTTGGAGAGGGTGATTAAGAGGGTGGCGGTGATGACGCCGAGTGAAAGAATTATTGTTTCTATAGTTTTTATTTGTATTCTGTCGGTTTTAGTTGTATGTAATCAGCGGCTGTTTGTGCAGCAGCCTTGTATAAAAAGGAATTTTTCATTGTCGTATGCCTCCTGTTCTTTTTGCTTTTCGTAATTTTGGCGCAAACAGGTAGATTTTCGTGCAGTGAATTCCTGATTCTCGGGGAATTCAATATCACATGGATTGAATAGGATTTTGACGATGGCTTTTAGTTGTAGTGATGGTATTTTCAAACTTATGTCGAAGCCTTATCCCATCACGGTTCGAGTGGTGTCGAGATCTTTTCTCTGACCCATCGTGAGTCCCAGTCCTCTTTGGCGATGGCCCTTGGCCTTAAGGGTGTTATTTCAGACCTTTCGAAATGTCAACCCGTCATTGTTCAATCAAAGTCAAACTCCTCTCTTTGGCGATGGCCCTTGGCCTTAAGGGTGTCATTTCAAACTTTTCGGAATGTTAACCCATCGTTATTCGATCGAGTTGACTCTCTTNTGTTCTCCAGGCGGGCTCCTGATTGCTAAAACTTGAAATAGATGTTACTGTTCTCAAGGCGGGCTCCTGATTGCTAAAACTTGAAATAAATGCCTCTGTTCTCCAGGCGGGCTCCTGATTGCTAAAACTTGAAAAAAAATGCCTCTGTTCTCCAGGCGGGCTCCTGATTGCTAAAACTTAAAATGTATTCCCTTGTTCTCCAGGTGGGCGCCTGATTGCTGAAATTTGAAATGTATTCCCTTGTTCTCCAGCGGGCGCCTGATTGCTGAAATTTGAAATGTATTCCCTTGTTCTCTAGGTGGGTGCCTGATTGTTGAAATTTGAAATGTATTCCCTTGTTCTCCAGGTCGGGCGCCTGATTGCTGAACTTAAAATGTTATTTCGAACTTGTCCAAATGTTAACCCATCGTAATTCGATCGAGGTCGAGCTCTTGTTTTTGGCGATGATCCTTGGCCTTAAGGGTGTTCTTTCAAACTTGTCGAAATGTTAACCCGTCGTTATTTGATCGAGGTCGAACTCTTCTTTTTGGCGATGGCCCTTGGCCTTAAGGGTGTTATTTCGAACTTGTCGAAATGTTAAGCCGTCGTTATTCGATCGAGGTCGAACTCTTCTTTTTGGCGATTGCCCTTGGCCTTAAGGGTGTTATTTCGAACTTGTCAAAATTTTGACCCGTCGTTATTCGATTGAGGTCGAACTCTTCTTTTTTGCGATGGCCCCTGGCCTTAAGGGTGTTATTTCGAACTTGTCGAAATGTTAACCCGTCGCTAGTCCCAGTCTTCTGGAGAGTTTTGGGTGTCTTCTGGGGGAGTCCCAGTTTGCTTAATTTGTGTGCGCTGGGGAGTGTGATGTCGGGGAGTACTGAACGCTGTATCCTACTAATCTTTGTTTTATGCGTGTATTGGGGTCCCCCGGTTAAACCCCCCCCCCCCTGTTATTCGGTCTGGAGAGCTTGCTTGTAGGCGAGGAGATAGAATTTCCTTTGAGCTTTGGTGATGCCCTCCTTGCTGCCTCGTTTAAGACCTCCCCAAGAGAACCCGGCTGGGACAAAACCCGAGCTTGGGAAAGGGAGTACGACTGTAGGGGACGTCATTTTCTGGAGGTTGACATGTCTGAGATGGGCGATATTCAGGATATTTTGTAATAGTCCTACTCTCTAGTTGGGATGCTCCTCTACTCGCTCGCCCATATGGCGCTTGTGTTCCTATTTAAGCGAACAACAGAAGGTGAACCAAGATGAGATTTTCCTTACCTCGGTCCGATGGGTCGATGAGCGAGGGTAGACTCATAGTGTTGTTCGCTCTCCCTGACGTTTAAGTGGTTAATGGAATGGTGGTTTGTGGGTTCGGCGGCCGTGTTAGGCCTTCTTTTCTTCCTCTTTTTTCTTTTAAACATGCCCTGGTTCTGCGTGGGTTGGGTTTGCCTTGGCTCATTCATGGATCATTCGGTGTGTGGGTATCCCCATAAGATGCGCCCATCCTCCTGTGGGATTTCGCAACCGACGTCGTCTTCTTTTGCAAGTTTTGCCTGGACATTGGTTCTAACTTCTGCTTCTATGCAGCATCATGCTTTGGATTAGCGCGTGAGGTTTACTTACCACTTTCTTCGTTGGATGATTATGGGTTTCGATCTGGAGGAGACTAGAATTTTGACTAAGAAATCCTCACAGACGGCGCCAAATTGTTTGACCAAAAGATATCGAAACCTTTTTGATTAAATCAATTAATGAAGACGAAGAGGTAAATCGTAGTCAAACATAATAACTCTAGATCTATAAACACATAAGAAAATGATTAGTAAAATAAAATAGGGGCGATCAATCTTCTTGATGTTTTTCATTTCTTCTCTCACCAATCGGTGGAGATAATCAGTTTACATTATGTATGGAAAATTATTTTGTCTTCGTTTCGCTAAGAAGATTACAGAGAGAGGAGAATTACAGAGAGAGGAGAAAGAGAAAAAAAGCCCCCTTTTCTAGGAAGGTTCCCTCCCTATATATAGTTATGGAGTCCTTGCTAAGTTATTGGGTCAATGCTCCTTCATACCACGTCTGTTTTTGTCGTTCTCACTGTCCCGCCGCTTGGACGGGATCCCAGTTGGGTTAATCACAGCGATCAGATTTTGACTAATACAATTATATCTTTCACCTTTAATGTATCATGAGATTGATACAAGCTTTAGTTTAATCTGCTTGAATACATGTCACATTTTACAAGATTTAATTTAGTACGTAATTTTTTTTCACACTATCAATGTAGTTTAACGTGTTCTTCTAGTCGCCTCTCTTCTTTTCATGTAATTAATTCTATTTTATGGACAATTACTTGTAGCTATCCGTTACATAGTTACTTTGATGGTCTCAAAATTCTTTTTCAACGTATACAAAATTAAAAATCTTCTTCATATTCTCACAGATATTAAGACTTATTATTAGCCACTAATTAATGTGCAGAGCAGATAAGATGGCTCGTCCAATAGACAATGCCAGATCACCTCTATTTTTATAAATTTAATGCTGACATGACATTAGCTGCACCAACCAAGTGTTTGACATGAGAGAATACAAAGTCCATCTGCCCCTCATATTGAGCCAAACTCATGGCATCCAAAAGAACTTTATCCTCTCCTTGGCATTACACATGGGAGAAAAGTTAGCAAAAAGTTAAACGAGTTGGGTCATAACTAGCCTATTGTTTTATTAAGAAATGTACATTTTTAGCTATTCTTAAAAATAATAACAGATAAAATGTGTATTTTTTGTCGATATGTATATTATATATATATATATTTTATATATTCTTCGACTAGTAAATTAATGCAATTGATTAATTTCAGCTAACCGGTCAGTTTTGTATTTTGCCTTTGTTTGTTTTGGTCAAGTTGGGTTGATAAACTTGGCTAAACAATATGCTATAATCTTATTCGTCCAACTGAAGATTATTTTCAAGTTTTTTTATGATATGTATGTAATTTTCAAATCAAACCAATTGAATTATTTTCTTTAATTTTCATGACTATAACAAACAAATCAAACCCAAAAAAAATGGCAGAATGAATAGTTTACCCCCTGACCTTGAGGTCAAATCCCTATGACATACTTCTTTAATACGGGTAATTTTTTTGCATAAGAAACCTTTTAAAAGTATGACAAAAACACACCACTTTTGCTCACCTAGCATTGCGTGATTTACACCCAATAAAAGCGAGTGAGTATTAATTTTTTGTGTATGGGCTATAAATTGACGCCACGTGTTCAGTTCTTTTCATTTTCTTATTTTTTTATCTATCTTCTTTTTTCATCAATTTCTTTAATCAATCTTAAATTTATTTATTTTTATAAGTTTTTGGGCCTCCATCTCCCCCTTTATCGCTACTTCACCGCCATCCTCCATTGTCACCGCCCAACATCACCTACCTCAATCTGTGCTACACCATAAATTTTTTTCATTTCCGTCGATTAAAAATTAAAACCCATAAACCACAAAGGAAAAAATGCTACTGTTTTGCCACTAATTCAATGAAACCCATTTCAAATTCTTCATAACAATCCCTAATGTTCTAATTTTCAAGCACTATCAATGTTGAAAATTAAAATTGAAAATCACAACTTTGAATGTTAAGGTATTAAGGAGTTAAATGAAGAAACTTCAAATGATGAGCAGGTGATTGAAATTGAAATTTTCCAACTCCAAATTAAATTAGTTTTTTTTTTTTTTTTGAGAAAACTGATTCGGAAAGTTTAGAGAAAGAAAGTACCTACAAAGAAATATTACTCATTGTTGGTTAATTAGTTCCACAAAATCTAGCTTTTAATTCGTAAAGCTGATAGCCATTTTGAGAGATGGATTTTGGCTAAAATGGTGCCTTGGGTAAATTAAGAAGGATGAAGTTTTTCTATTTTTTTTTTCAAGAAGATGGGGATTTTTAAATGTAATTTTTTAAGTTAATGACATGTGTCACGATATTAATGGTGTGTGACACACACTTGCTCGGGACAAAGTGGTCAAGCACCGAACAGGTGTGTCTTAGAGGCACTTTGAAAAGGTTAAGTGTGTAAAAGGTTGTCCGTGTTGAAAACGTGTGTAAGAGGAATTTGGCCTCAAGGTCAAGGGGTAAATGATGTATTTTGCCCAAAAAAATTATATTTGATAATTCAAATTTCAAAAGATTTTTAGATTTCTGTTATTACTTGTTGATTCATGTGCTTTGATTTTTTGATTGCTTTGTTGTATTACTGCTTATTGTTATTTTCTGCTTTTACCTTTCTTGCGCCTTTTTATCTGCTTTACATTGTATCTTTTTCCAGCCGAGGGTGTACCGAAAACAGCTTCTCTACTTTTTCAAAGTAGGATAAAGATTGTGTACACACTACCCTCCTCAAACTCCACATATATGATTTTACTGGGTTGTTGTTGTTATCGTCTAATTTTAGCGGGTGAATATTGGCCACATATGCAATCCAAATTCATCCAAGTTATGTCCCTCTCTATTGTACTCTTCTACTGCTATTCTAGTAGCATAATAGATAAGTACAATATAATTTTATTAATGGACTTACATACGCATAATCTCGGATTAAAGTCGAATGGAGATATTGTTGTCGCTACTGTGTTAAAACATAAAAGTAGAAAGACTGTTAGAACGAAAAACTGGAAAAACTGTAAAGTATAAGAAATATTCCGAGTCCACAATTTGCTTGTGCGTACTTAAGGAATTTTAACCCCGTCACACGTTGCCAAGGTAATGGATCAAATCCTCGCACGATGAAACGGAATAAACCTTCCTGCAACAGTGGCAATACAAACTGCATGACACCAACGAACTCAAAGAATGGAGCAAAATCACACTTACGAATTTAGAAGAGATTCTGTGAAATAGAATGCAGGACTTTTTAGAAGGAAAGAAGTTCTGTTATTTTTCAGTGTATGGAAAATGAAGCCATGCCTCAGAATTTATAGGCAATTATTGGAAGATGTGTTATGTCTGTTCAGGAAAAGGTGTCTGTTCAAGAGGGAAAGTGTCTGTTCAGCAAAGGAAGCGATTTTTGGATTCCAGTTAATTCCGTTAATGAATTGACTGGCATTTAATTAATTATTAAATAATCAATTAAATAAATTTTGTCCAAAAAATAATCTTATCGATCATTTGACAAATCCAAATCCAAATCCAAAGCCAAAGCTGAAGCCGAGCCGAGCGAGCGACGATGACGGGGCGAGGGTTCATTCTCTTCAACTCCTTTTAAGAGCTCTAAGAAGTGATCCTATATATGCACACACAAATATAGTTGTCCCTCACCAATGAGGGACAAAGTTCATTTGACAAAGCTCACTTGATTCAAATTTTCCAAATTTTCATTTCCCACCAATTCCCAATTCACACTTCTAGACTTTAAAGTCCAATGCTTAAAGTCTTTAAAGCCTAATGTTTTAAAGTCCAACAATCCGCCACATGAATGGGAATGGCTGTAACAAGAATGATCATAGATGAAAGCTGTGTGATTTGCAAGTAAGGATTAATTGCATCTGGATAAGTAGGTTTCCCTTTGAACTTTCCGTAGTGAACATATGTCGGATATAATCGGTCAATAGGTAGATTTGATATCTTTGAACCGTCGAACTTTAGTGTATACCTAGACAACCATATGTCACACAACCAACCCTTAACCGTCTTTTGGTTCTCATTGTTGTGTTTGTTTCAGCCATGAACACCGTCTGGTTTCATAAGTGCGTAGAGAATTGGCCTTACAAAATTCTCATTGAAGCGGCTTCCACTTCACACTTACATAGGTGATTCCTAAACGTGTAATCCTTTAGATTGACACCACATCAAACTTAGGTAATCATTAAAGAACGTGTAAAGTTCTATCCTTGTTACTGAACATTGTCTTCATAACGAGAAGGGACCAAAGATTTTACTTTGACAATGTTGAACCGGTTAATCACAATTTTGTTTGAGCTCCTTGAACCTAGATCTCGGAATATCCAAAATTCTAGGTAGAGTTACCACCATGTTGACTTGTCCTCGGCCATAGTCCCATTCCCTTAGATGATTTCTCAACTCCCTCTCTAGTTAAGCCTTTTGTAAGCGGATTCTCTACATTATCCTTTGATCTTACATAATCAATAGTGATAATTTCACTAGAAAGTAGTTGTCTAACGGTGTTACGTCTTCGTCGTATATGACGAGACTTTCCGTTATACATAACGCTTCCTGCCCGTCCTATTGCAGCCTCACTATCGCAATGTATGCATATAGGAGCCAAAGGTTTTGGTCAGAATGGAATGTCTTCTAAGAAATTTCGAAGCCATTCAGCTTCTTCGCCGGCCTTATCCAAAGCTATAAACTCTGATTCCATTGTAGAGCGAGCGATGCACGTCTGTTTGGAAGACTTCCAAGATACTGCTCATCCACCAACAGTAAAAACATATCCACTTGTGGACTTTGTTTCTGTTGAGCCGGTTATCCAATTTGCATCACTATATCCTTCGATAACCGCAGGATATTTATTGTAATGTAAAGCGTAGTCCTGGGTATATTCCAAATATCCCAGAACTCGTTTCATTGCCACCCAGTGATGTTTGTTGGGACTACTTGTGAATCGACTAAGTTTACTTATTGCACAAGCTATATCAGGACATGTACAGTTCATGATATACATCAAGCTTCCCAACACACAAACATACTCTAATTGAGACGTGCTTTCGACTTTATTCTTTATAAGATGATGGTTTAAGTCAATTGGAGTTCTTTCACTTCTAAATTCCAAGTGTTTGAATTTTTCAAGTATCATTTTCACGTAATGTGATTGAGACAGAGCTAAACCCTGAGGAGTCCTCTAGATTTTAATTTCTAGAATTACATCCGCAACTCCTAAGTCTTTCATATCAAACTTACTAGCAAGCATACGCTTAGTAGCTTGAATGTCGTCTATGTCTTTGCTCATTATTAGCATATCATCAACATATAAGCGAACAATGACTATATGATTTGGAACATTCTTAATATAAACACATTTATCACATTCATTAATCTTAAAGTCATTTGGCAACATTGTTTGGTCAAATTTCGCATGCCATTGCTTGGGTGCTTGTTTTAGTCCATAAAGGGACTTAACAAGTCGACACACCTTCTTTTCCTTTCCCGGAACCACAAACCCTTCAGGTTGGTTCATGTAAATTTCTTCCTCTAGACCACCATTTAAGAAGGCTGTTTTTACATCCATTTGATGGATTTGAAGATCATACAAGGCGGCTAACGCTATTAGCATCCGAATGGATGTAATTCTTATTACCAGCGAGTATGGGTCAAAATAGTCAAGACCTTCTCGCTGTCTAAATCCTTTGACAACAAGTCTTGCCTTGTATTTGTCAATAGTACCATCGTCTTTCATTTTCTTCTTGAAAATCCATTTAGAACCCAATATTTTGTTACCTGGAGGAAGATCAACCAATTCCCATGTATAGTTGCTCAATATGGATTCTATTTCACTATTGACAGCTTCTTTCCAATATTGTGCTTCTGAGGAAGGCATTGCTTCCTTGAAGGTTCGTGGCTCATTTTCTAGCAAGAAAGTTAGAAAATCTGGACCGAATGAAGTAGATGTCCGTTGACGTTTACTTCTTCTCGGATTTTCCTCATTAGGCATACCATCTGTTATTTCCTCTCGAGGTTGTTTTGACTTTTGGTAGGTCAATTCACTTTTCTTTTTATACGGATAAATAGTTTCAAAGAATTCAGCATTATCTGATTCTATTATCGTATTAACGTGAATCTCAGGATTTTCTGATTTATGAACCAAAAAACGATATGCCTTGCTATTGGTTACATATCCAATAAATGCACAATCAACCGTTTTTGGACCTATCTTAACCCTTTTAGGTTTAGGAACTTGTACCTTAGCTAAACACCCCCACACTTTGAAGTACTTCAAGCTTAGCTTCCTTCCTTTCCATTTTTCATAAGGAATGGACTGTGTTTTACTATGAGGTACACAGTTGATTATTCGGTTAGCTGTAAGTATTGCTTCCCCCCACAAGTGTTGTGGTAAACCAGAACTTATCAACAACGCATTCCTCATTTATTTCAACGTTCGATTCTTTCTCTCCGCAATTCAATTAGATTGTGGAGAGTAAGGGGCAGTTGTTTGGAGAATAATGTCATTTTTCAAACATATTTCTTCAAAAGGAGATTCATATTCGCCACCCCTATCACTTCTTATCATTTTGATCTTTTTGTTTAGTTGTGTTTCAACTTTACTTTTGTATTGCTTAAAAGCATCCATTGCTTCATCTTTACTACTAAGTAAGCAAACATAGCAATATCTCGTACTATCATTAATAAAAGTAATAAAATACTTTTTTCCACCGCGAGATGGTGTTGACTTCATGTCGCAAATATCTATGTGAATTAAGTCTAAAGGACTTGAATTCCTTTCAGCGGACTTATAAGGATGCTTAGCATACTTTGATTCCACACATATTTGACATTTGGAATTAATGCAATCAAATTTTGGCAATACTTCTAAATTTATCATTTTTCGCAATATTTTGAAGTTGATGTGACCTAGGCGTGCATGCCATAAAGTGTTTGACTCAAGTAAGTAAGAAGACGCATTAACTTTATTGATAGGAACTGATATTACATTTAGCTTAAAAATGCCCTCATTCAGGTAACCTTTTCCTACATACATATCATTCTTACTTAGTACACACACTATTAGAAACAAAAATACATTTGAATCCATTCTTGACAAGAAGTGAGGTAGACACAAGATTCTTGCGATTTTCTGGAACATGGAGAACTTGGTTTAGAGTCACAATTTTTTGCGACGTCATCTTCAACGCAATCTTGCCAACTCCTTCAATTTTGGCTGTAGACGAATTTCCCGTGAGTGTCTCGTTGGGTCCTGCGGGGGCATAAGAAGAAAATAACTCCTTTGTTAGCACAAACATGGCGGGTAGCTCCAGAATCAATCCACCATTCTTTAGAATTTCCTACCAAGTTGCATTCAGACAACATAGCACACAAGTCCTCCATTTCGTCAATATTTTCAACCATGTTAGCTTGATTCTTCTTCTTCTTCTTCTTCTTCTTCTTCTTCTTTTGTACATCATTCTTTGGTGCACGACAGTCCACGGCCTTATGTCCAGATTTTTCACAGTTGTGGCAATTACCCTTGAACTTTTTCTTGCTTGGGTAACTCTTTGGTCCAGAAGCCTTCTTTCTTCTTATTTTGTGGCGCCTCCTCAACAATATTAGCCCTTATTATTGTCGAGTTTCCACGTGACTTCGTTTCAGCATTTTTATTGTCTTCTTCTATCCTCAACCGAACAATCAAATCTTCAAGTGTCATCTCTTTATGCTTGTGTTTTAGATAGTTCTTGAAGTCTTTCCACAACGGAGGTAACTTCTCAATGAAAGCAGCGACTTGAAAGGCCTCATTTATGACCATACCTTCAGCAATAAATTCATAATTAATAACAAGATAAATCTTATTAATAAAATTATTGATTCGGGTCATACCTTCAGCAAGGAGGTCATGCACAATGACTTGTAATTCTTGGACTTGAGTTATGACCGACCTAGTGTCAACCATCTTGAAATCCAAAAATTTTGCAGCCACGAACTTCTTAAGTCTGGCATCCTCAGTCTTGTACTTCTTCTCAAGCGCATTCCATAACGCTTTTGAAGTTTCCATGACACTATAGAAATTGTACAAGCTATCTTCCAAACAACTCAAAATGTAGTTTTTACACAAGAAATCAGAATGTTTTCATGCTTCAGTTACAACAAATCGTTCGTCATCCGGAGTGTCTTCAGCCACGACCGGAGGATCCTCCTTGATGAATCGCTGCAAACTCAACGTAGTAAGATAGAAAAGCATCTTCATTTGCCAACGTTTGAAGTCAATACCGGAAAACTTTCCAGGTTTTTCTGCTGGTGTCATAGCATGAGCAGGAGTTGAACGGCTCGACGAGGCAGCAACAGTCGTAACAGTAGCACCCATTCCAGCAGCATTTCCATTAGTTTGGTTTTCATTCGTCATGTTTCTGTAGAGTTGGAAACAAAATAGAACTTTGTTAAATCAGTGAAGTTTTAATATCTTCAAACTGAATACCAAACCAAACATACAACACGTAACAATGAAGAAGTTTTTATATACTTCAACCCGTACGTTTATTATTTCGGTAAAGTTGATATACTTTAAACCGGACAGAACAATTATTGGAGTAGAAAGCACGAAGGATTTAGTCTCCAAACCAGTATAAAAAATATAGATAACAGTTTAATATATATTTCAACATAGAAACGTTAAATAAAATTCCTTAAGCTTGTTGTCGCTACTGTGTTAAAACACAAAAGTAGAAAGACTGTTAGAACGAAAAACTGGAAAAACTGTAAAGTATAAGAAATATTCCGAGTTCACAATTTGCTTGTGCGTCCTTAAGGAATTTTAACCCCCTCACACGTTGCCAAGGTAATGGATTAAATCCTCCCAGGATGAAACGGAATAAACCTTCCTGCAACAGGGGCAATACAAACTGCAGGATACCAACGAACTCAAAGAACGGAGCAAAGTCACACTTACGAATTTAGAAGAGATTCTGCGAAATAGAATGCAGGATTTTTCAGAAGGAAAGAAGTTCTGTTATTTTTTAGTGTATGGAAAACGAAGCCATGCCTCAGAATTTATAGGTAATTATCAACAGATGTTTGATGTCTGTTCAGGAAAAGGTGTCTGTTCAAGAGGGAAAGTGTCTTTTGGATTCCAGTTAATTCCGTTAATGAATTGACTGGCATTTAATTAATTATAAAATAATCAATTAAATAAATTTTGTCCAAAAAATAATCTTATCGATCGATCATTTGACAAATCCAAATCCAAAAATCCAAATCCAAAGCCGAAGCCGAGCGAGCGACGACGACGGCGCGAGAGTTCATTTTCTTCAACTCCTTTTAAGAGCTCTAAGAAGTGATCCTCTATATATACACACAAATAGAGTTGTCCCTCACCAATGAGGGACAAAGTTCATTTGACAAAGCTCACTTGATTCAAATTTTCCAAATTTTCATTTCTCTCCATTTTATTTCCCACCAATTCCCAATTCACACTTCTAGACTTTAAAGCCCAATGCTTAAAGTCTTTAAAGCTCAATGCTTTAAAGTCCAACACTTCGATTAAAAACCTAATATTCTTTTACTACTACAGGATTTTTCATCTTAGCTTTCAATTGCATTATAAATTTAGCATTCATGCTCTCTACCAGATGAGTAAGAAAAAATCTTAATAATTATTTGTCATGGCCCAAAAATCACAAGGCGTAATGATACCTAACTCAACACGCTAGGTAAGCCAACTAAAATAAAAATACAACTCGACTGAGATTATGAGAGGGTAAAAAATAGATAACTGAACATTTACGAATTTACCAAGACCAGGTAATACGAATCACGAGCTTCTAAGATTTGGAATTTCAAAACTGATATAAATAAATACACGTTCTATTTGAAGGTTACATAAACAGATTAGCAATAACCTAAACTACCAAGAACAAGTGGCAGCTATATCCAAATGCACGAACATCTTCTGAATCAGCACCCGACGTCACCAGAACTCCGCTCCAAAATCTTCACGGGACGTGCAGAAGTGCAGTATCAATATAACCGACCACATGTACTGGTAAGTATATTGTCTAACCTCGTCGAAGTAGTAACGAGGCTTTTACTTAAAAAGATGCTTATTTAAATAACATGCACATTAGATTAACAGTAAAGCAGTTCAAAGTATAATGGATAAAAATAACATACGCAACTCGACGAGACAGTTAATAATTACTAAAAAGAACCATAATAACTTATATGAGATTTATGTCCAATATGTCAAAATGTCAAATCACATGGCACGATAACATCCTTCGTGATTTTATCTCATCCTCACTATGTATAAATAAATTTACGAAACAATTCAATAAGCACGACAATATCCTTCGTGCGTTCAACTCATCTTTCCCAAATGATAGTACAACGGAACCAACCATATTACAAGAACACAATAATAGAAACTTCTAAGTAGGAAATACGCAAGTAGCAACCGTGGACAAGGATACATGTGGGTCACAGTAAAGGACTACGGCAACAGTTGTAAAACAGTAAATATCAACTTCAATTAACTAGCATGTTGGAGGACTAAGTACAAGTATAGCAATTAAGAGGAAAACACATATTCTTTACAAATTAACAAGTAAGGGCATGAGTGGCTAGCATAGTGGAAGGCTTATAATGAAGTGCAACAGAATAGATACAACATATAATATTAAAGAAGAAATAGACATGGTAATTGTAAGTTAAGCAAGTAAAATACACGAACAGTGCAACAACAATCGAGATAAAGGTCAAGTACAGGACAAAAACAACAAGTCACCCCAAATATGTAAATACAACAATAACAGCTCAAGGTAAGGGCACAACCGTATACATCGGAAATAGATATCACATCAAAATGCATGTCCCTCGTCCTCACCTGCAAGGAAGCACCCTTCGTGCCATGACCTCACCATAACATACAAACATAACAATGCAAATGGCATGGCATCACCCTTATTGCTTTTACTCTCAAATGATATGGCACGACATCATCCTTCGTGCTTTTACTCTCAATAATATGGCACGGCATCACCCTTCGTGCTTTTACTCTCAATAACATGGCACGACATAACCCTTCGTGCTTTTACTCTAAATAACGAGGCACGGCATCACCCTTCGTGTTTTACACTCTCCCTCACATGATAATATTTAAATAATGGCACGGCATCACCGTTTGTGCTTTACACTCTTCCTTACCAAGCATATGTATAACCGTAACAAACAAGGTGGGAAGTATAACGGACATCAAGGAGAGTGTTTTAATCGATATTCCAAATAATTCCCAATCACAACTTTCCAAGTCAACAATGGTTCAACAACCCTCAAGAATCGTATCATTCTAATATTTCCACGAATCTCATAAATGATTCACAGCACAAGTATAGAGTCTAGCATCTCAAGAATATCGGTTATAGTAATGTAGTAATGATTCCGCATAGAGATGGCCGAATTAGACACATCAATGTATTTTTAAAATTTCCATCGAGTTTGATCAAGTTATAACAAACTAAGTCTTGACATCTATCATTTAGTATTATGTCCTTAGTATCTAAGAGTCAAACAAGGCATTAAGCAGAATGTCACAAAATTCTATAAACAAAAATATAACATAATCCACCCCCCGAGTATAATTAACCCTGGCACATACATATACGCTCTCACCTCATATATGTATCACCCTCGTATGTAGCAAACAATAACAAATAGGAGGAAAAATTCCCTCAACAAAGCTAGGCAAAACATTTACCCCAATTCAGCTAATCCAACACTCAATTTAACCTTTTCCGCTACGGATTCGCCTCCGCTCGACTCAATCTAGCCAATGACGACTTGAATACACCACACATTGCAAGAGAGAATAATTTCAATTAATAAAACTATGATTTTTATTCATTTTTTAAAAAAGTCAACAAAAGTCAAACCCCGGGCCCGCCCAGTCAAAACCCGGGTCCAAGGGTAGGTCCTGACTACCCACAGCCTCATGAGTCCAAATATGTGTTTTGTTTTCAAATTCGAGTCATATTCGACTCTCAAATCTTAATTTTTTTATTTTTCAAAACTTTGACAAAATCCCCAAATTTTTCCATAGTTTTCCCATGAATTTGATGTCAAATCTTGTATAAAATCATGAAATATTATTGAAAATTGATTAACAGTACTTACCCAATATTTTGGTATGAAAATTCATTCTCAAAATCGCCTCACCTCGAAGCTAGGGTTCAAAAATATGAAAAGTGAAGCAAAACTCGAAATTCTCAGATGCGGCTGGTTCATCGCAAATGCGAAAACTGCCCAGTCGCCCAGGCTTCGCAAATGCGAGGTTCCTTCGCAAATGGGATGGCTGCATTTGCGACCAAAACTTCGCAAATGCAAAAATACCAGAACAAGCAATTAAAAACTATGCAAGAACACTCCGAAACTAATCCGAAACTCACCCGAGCCCTCGGGGCTCCAAACCAAATAAGCACACAAGTCTAAAAACATAATATGAACTCGCTCGCGCGTTCAAATCATCAAAATAACCTCTAAAACCACGAATTGGACGCCAAAACACATGCAAATCAAATTAAATTTCAAGAACTTCTAGAATCACCATCGAGCATCCGAACTCTATCAAATCAACTCCGAATGGTGCCAAACTTTGCAGACAAGTTCCATATGACAAGAGGAACCTACTCGAAGCTTTGAATCACACATGAAAACCTCGAAACGATGAATCACATCTCAAGCCGAAATCAATGAACTTTGAAACTTCAACTTCCACAACTGATGCCGGAACCTATCAAATCACCTCTGATTGACCTCAAAATTTGCACACAAGTCACATTTCACATTACAGACCTATCCCAATTTCTGGAATCGGAATCCGACCCTGATATCAAAAAGTCCACTCCCGGTCAAACTTCCCAGAATCCAACTTTCGACAATTCAAGACTAATTCCAGTACGGACCTCCAAATTACAATCCAGATGCGCTCCTAAGTCCGAAATCACCCAACGAAGCTAACGGAACTGACGAAACTCCATTCCGAGGTCAATTGTCAAAAAGTCAAATTTGGTCAACTCTTCCAACTTAGTACCCAACTATCGAAGTTCATTCTTCCAAATTGATTCCGGATAACTCGAAAACCAATACGGACGATTTACGCAAGTCATAATACATCATGCGGAGATACTTGAGCCCTCAAAACGCCGAGCAAAGTACAAATACCCTAAACAACCCGTCGGATCGTTACATGGACAGCTCGCATACACTACTATTAACAACAGGGTTGGATTTTAAATATAATTTAGGAGTTGGCTAGAATCTATTGAGAAATTCACTTAATATTATATAAATAATGTATCCGAGCCATAGTGTGCTATTGTATCCTAGAATCCAATTTTTATAAACTTAAAATCCTAAGTCTGTTTTTAGTTAACAACAACGTTTTATGTGAAAGTGACTTAAAGCTTCTAGACTGATCGAATAGGTTAGAGGGATTAATCACATTGGCAGTTTGGCACTTGTACTTAACCAAGAAATTGGAATTGTGATTTTGGCGATTTTAAAGACTTTATTTTCTGTACCGAACTGATATTTACATTCTATCATTTTCAAATGGTTATTATACGTATTTTCGAATAATATTATTTGCTTATATATAAAGAAAAACTTTTTACCAACCATTGTTGATTAATGATGAACCTTACTAAGAGATGCCTTTGTCACTTTCCATTGGAAGTACAAAATGTACATCTCACAACTTTTTCTTTCCTCTATCTTTTGTTTGGATATGGAGGTGTTTAATGAGGAAGGTGAGATTATGAGCTCATTGTTTCAAAGAGAGGAATTAGCTATTTATAGAAAAAAAGTGGGGTTTCGCATTATTTTGTGTGTGAGATTTGAACTGTCTTCCAACCGGTGAGAGCTAGCTGTACCCCAAAACAAAAGCCAAGGGCTCAGATTTATTGTTTTCTTTTTGTATATTTCCGATCATCTAGAAGCTTACGTACCCTTTACATACCGTTAGGTATTTGTCCTGATTATCTTAATTAACATGTTTGGTTTTCCTTAAAAATAGAACAACATATTTTTCATAATTAAATTTTTCTTTTCTTTCATATTTGGCCAGTCTATTTTACTTAGAGGCAAATGTTTTGGACTTTTATAAATTGAGAATCCTTCATTCTTATTTAGTAGCATCCACAATGTAGCCATAAGGGATTTGATAGCCTTATTTAGGAGGAGAATTTTAGGGACAAATGTTAGCCTGCCACATGTGTGTGCCTTTTTGTGAGGTTGTTCTCTCGATACTTTGTACTCTCTATTATAAGGTGGATTGCTCCTCTGCACCTGTCGAAGTAGGTCAATTCATCAAACCACATTAAATATTTGTATCTCTTTTGTTATATTTCTATTTTGTTATCTAATGTATCGTCGTTCAAAGTTCGTTTTACTAGCTTCCACACTATATACGGGTGAAATCGGGGTCAACACATACCCCGAGTACCCGGTGAGTCAAACGAAGTAAGACATATGAATGTATGAGATAGAGATCGAGAACTCTTTGAATCGAGGCTGGAACGGGGTGCTTGCCGCCGGATCTGACAAGACAATATCCCCCAAACTCGGAACGTGCTCTGAGACCTCAAAAAGCACTACAAACGGTTGCATACGACTAACAGAGGATCGTGATATTCGCGTCCAACCGGATATCACCGCGTGGATCTCGCTCGACGTCAGTAGCGTATCAGTAATTGGCATACAAGAAGGACTTTTACCCTTTTTAGAATTGTATTAGGGTTAAAATTTCCCTACTATATAAAAGGGTTTTTTTATTCAATAGACACATTGTAACACGCATATCAAGGCAATACAAACTTATTTTTCTGCTTTCCAGCTATTGAGAAGTTCTTATTTTGATCATAGTTCTTCACATACATTTGGCTTCGAATCGAGGGTCCAGTCGAGGGCAAAACTATTATTCAGTTCAAATCCGAGACTGGACTCAACGTCAGAACTGGTTTGGTTATCGATTTTATCTTTAAATCGTTTATCTAACATTCTTGATTACTTGTATTAAATCAATCCACATATCCTTAAAACTGCGTACAAATTTAATTATTATCTGTTTTAAGGGTAAACAGTTTGCCGCCCACCGTGGGGCTAAGGATAATAGTGGTGGTTTGATACAAATCTCCATAACACACTCTATTTTACACTTGTTCTTTAAGGTCTCAATTTCATGTCAGCTTAAAAATGTTGAATTCTCAGTCCGCTCATTTGAACGTTGAGGATGGGTCTGGCCATCATGGCGAAAACAACAATCTGGTGCCTAGGAATGAGGTGTCCCCTACTGATCCCAACGGATTCCCAGTTGTAGACCTAGTCGATGCTAACTCGCAGGTGGCCATCGATGCCAACCTGCCTACTGACCCCGAGAATAACGTTCGCGGAGGAGCCCAACCAACGGCTCGAGGAGCCCGAAGGCAAAGGCGAGGGGTCAGTCTGCGATTGATCTTCAAAATGTTACAGGATCAATAGGAGGCGATAGCGCGGTTGCAAAATCAAAGCCACACCTCCAGCAGAGTAGAGCGCAAACCATCCCGGTATAACATCCGAAGAAATGAGCAGAAATCCAAAAGTCCGGTGAAGCTAAGTCCGTTGTCAGCCCCGAAGTAATGAAAATGCTTGAAGTATTAATGAAACGAGTGGAATCGGGTAAAAAGAAAATTGAGGCAAACGACAAGAAGGTGAAAACATATAATTTTCGGGTCGATCAAATCCTCGAAGCGCCCAATATATTAAAAGGTCTGGGCTCCAAAAAATTTGTCCAAAAGCCCTTTCCTCTGAGCGCGGCACCAAAGGCAATCCCGAAGAGGTTTCATATGTCTGATATTCCAAAGTATAACGGAACTACGGATCCAAATGAGCATGTGACCTCCTACACATGCGCCATAAAAGATAACGACTTGGAAGACGACGAAATCGAGTCAGTGTTATTAAAGAAGTTCGTGGAAACTCTGTCAAAAGGAAAAATGATAGGGTACCACAACTTTCCCTCAAAATTTCATTGATTCGTTCGCTATACTCACGGATGCTTTTGTAAAGGATCATGCTGGGGCCATCAAGGTCGAAGCAGAAAATCGGACCTTTTCAAAGTTAAGCAAAGGGACAACGAGATGCTCAAGGAATTCGTGTCAAGGTTTCAAATGGAACGAATGGACTGGCCTCCCGTTGCAGACGATTGGTCCGTTCAGGCATTCACTCAAGGAAACCCCCGAAGTTCCTTGGCTTCACAGCAACTGAAATGAAATTTGTTAAGAGTAATCGGTAGTAACTTGGGACAACGTCCACAACAGGTACCAGTCAAAAATCAGAGTCGAGGAAGACCAACTCGGAGCCCCTTCTGGGTCTGTTTATCCCACCAGAACCGATGACAGGCCTAAGAGAGTCGTCAATCATGAATCAAGGTCGTTCCGAGATCGGTATCAACCATACAGTGCAGATCGGAGGGGGAGCGGGCCCGGGCATAACCCTACGAGGAACGAGAGAGAATCGAGTGTGGAAACCAATAGTCGAGGTCGGATGAGCAAGAATGGTTTTGACAAGACGCTCGGGGGAAGGAAAGCACCAAGATTATCGGTGTATAACTTCAACGTTGATCCAGCTAGCATCGTATCGGCCATTGGGTGCATCAAGGAAACCAAGTTGCCCCGAGAGATCGTAACCTGATGTGTAAGTATAATGGCACCCATGGCCACAGGACCGAGGACTACCGACAATTGAGAGAAGAAGTTTCCTGGTTGTTCAATAACGGGCACCTCCGAGACTTTCTAATTGATAGAGCCAAAAACCACTTCAGGAACAGAGACTCCAATATACAAGTTGAACAAGAAGATCCTCAGCACATCAGTAACATGATCATTGGAGGGGTCGATGTCCCCAGGGGCCAATGATAAAGCGCACTAAAGTATCCATTACAAGGGAAAAGCGCACCCGATATTACATCCTAGGGGAACCAATTGGTTCAGCGACGAGGATGTCGAGGGCATCGTAAACCTCATAATGATGCACTGGTGATATCGTATTTATCAACAAATTTTGAGTTAAAGATGTACTGATTGATCTAGGCAGCTCGTCCAACATCATCAGATCGAGGATCATAGAGCAGTTGGGGTTACAGATCAAATAGTGCCGGCGGTCCGAGTATTGAACGCATTTAACATGGCATGCGAAACTACTAAAGGAGAAATAACCCTGCTAGTGAATACCGCCGGGATGATTCAAGATACAAAATTCTATGTAATCGAAGGGGACATGAGGTACAAAGCCTTATTTGGAAGACCATGGGTTCACAACAAGGCAGTACCCTCAACATTACACTAGGCACTGAAGCTCCCTATGCCGGGAGGAATCAAGATGGTCTACGGGGAGCAGCCGGTCACAAAGGAAATGTTCGCAGTCGACGAGGTGATCCCAGTACCCGTGGTCTCGGCATCAAAGAACTTGGAGCCGGCTAGGAAGGAAGAAATTAAATAGCAATCACTAATACCGGCCCCGACCAAACCAGAAGAGCGAGGAGCAGGCAAAGATGATGATTACGGAGTTCCTACGTCGTTCATTGCTCCCGATGATTCCGATGCCACCAAATCGACGATCAAGGAGCTTAAGCAAGTCATATTGATCGAACACTTACCCGATCGGAAGGTATACCTTGGCACAGGGCTAATAGTTCAGGAAAAAACTCATTGAATTTTTATAGCTAACATAGATTGTTTTGCTTGGTCCCATCTTGACATAACAGGGATCCCGCCGGAGGTAACCACTTATAAGCTGAGTTCGGACCCAAAGTTCCATCTGGTTAAGCAGAAAAAGAGACCACAGTCCGAGGTCAAGCACACATTCATCAAGGATGAGATATCTAAACTCCTTAAAATAGGATCCATCGGGAAGTTAAGTACCCGGACTGGCTAGCTAACATAGTGGTGTATTGGGAAAAATCAAGTTAGTATATTAAATTAATTACGTGATGATATGTCATGACACGTAGGTTAGTAAAAGAATGACAGTTGGCAGAGGATAGTTGAAGAGGCACGGGCTTTAACAGACACGGGCAAAGATCCATGAAAACCAGAAGGAATGGGTGCTCGAGCCTCTTGATAATTTGAAGAAGCATCGGAGAAATGAACCTAGATAGCAAAAAAGTACAGATACGTATTATTGGTAGTTAATGAGCATTAATTACGGGAAACGTTATAGAATCTGTACTGAACAGTTACGATTGTCAATTATAACATTGCATTAAATGTCATTAATTGTCCATAATGAGAAGAAAGAAACGTATTACTTAGAAATAGCTATAGAAGGTGAGGAATAAACATTTGTAAGGACATGAAATACTATTGGAATACACTAATTTACTCTGCTTTATATCCAGCTATTTTTTATATCAATTATTCTTATTTTATTTGATTATCAGTAACCCTAGTTTATCTAATAGCAAGCTTTGATCGAAATTCCTATTTTTTGGTTAAACAATTTGGTTCTGTTACCGGGAATCTGATAATCTATTACTTCCTAAATTAACTTTCTTTCAAGTCAATCATGTCAAATGTCAATGAAAATCAAGGAGACCGTCAATTCCAGGAGAATCAACAAGGCGATGGAACTCCGGTCCTTTCCCCTTGAAATTCTCCTCGACAATATCGAGAAGGAACTCCTGATGGATATCAATCAAATGCAAATGAACAGTTTGAAAATGATGAGGTTATCAACGAAGCTTTGAAAAAGTTAATCGCTCAACTAGTCAGCAATGCTCTTGAGGCCTTCGCTAACCAGTTACCAGTTCTGCAGCCAACATCAACTCCGAACAACAACAACTTAGAAAATCCTCGCTCAGGACTCGTTAACTCGAGCAGTGGAGGAACTCCTAGCGAATCTCGTGATGGAGGGTCAGGTAACCCAATTAATACAGATTTACTAAATCTAGTACTAACTTTGCAGAAATGGCTCAAGGGACAGAGTGACCGCATAGAGAAAATACCTGGAGTACCGCCTGTAATCAAGGGAATAGATATGGACAAATACTCACAACAACCTTGGAAGCCAACTGCTGCTCCTCTTCCAATTCCGAAGAAATTTAAGATGTCTGATATTCCAAAATATGATGGAACAACTAATCCACGTGATCACGAAACTGCATTCACAACCGGTGTAAAAGGCAACGACTTAACCAAGCAGGAAATTGAATCAGTATTGGTCAAAAAATTCGGAAAAATACTCACTAAGGGAGCATTAACGTGGTATTCTCTTTTACCCGAAAATTCTATAGATTCTTTTGGTGAACTTGCAGATTCATTCATCAAAGCACACTCGGGAGCTCAAAGAGTTGAGAAACGAATGGAGGACATTTTTAAAATAAAGCAAGGAGATACGGAACTGCTCAGAAAATTTATAGACAGGTTCCAGCGTGAAAGGATGATGTTGCCATGTGTACCAGATAATTGGGCGGCTATGGCGTTTGCCAGCAATCTAAATGAAAAAAGTTCAGAAGCCACGAGGAGACTCAAGGAAATTCTACGAAAATTTCCAGCTACAACTTGGAATGATGTTTACAACAGGTACAGCACGAAGCTGCGGATAGAAGAGGACACCATCATTCAATCTTGAAGGGATGAAAGGGTAAGTTCAAGGTGAGCTAAAACTGAAAAAGGGTCTGGGAAAAACAGGTACGAACCTTACATGGGACTAGCAGGAAGAGACTCATGTTCAAAACAGGAAAACCCAAGGTACGATCATAGATCAAGAGATAGGGAGTCAGGCTCATCATCAAGGTTCAGGAAAGAACGAACACGCGAGAGGCACGTGCTGATGACAGAAGCTCCAAGGCGAAGACCAGCGATTACAGTTTTAATATAAGCACATCCGAATTGGTAGCTGTTTTAAGGAACATGGGCGACAAGGTACGCTGGCCAAGGAAATGAAATCGAACCCGAACAAGCAAAATCCTGATTTTTGGTGCGAGTTTCACCATGATCACGATCACAAAACGGCGGATTGTAGATTACTGCAAGGTGAAATAGAAAATTTATTGAAACAAGGGTATTTAACTGAATTATTTAGTGAAAAAGGAAAGCAGGCATATATGAAAAACAGACAGGAGCCTCCAAAACCCCCTTCTCCATAAAGGACAGTTAATGTCATAAGTGGAGGAGAAGAGATCAATGGCGCAACAGCAGCGAGGAAGGTGTCAAAAATAACAGTCACACACAGGAAGCAAGTTCGACAAGTTTTGGAAGAAGATAATATTACATTCGATGATGCAAAAGCGGATGGCATGCTAACCCCACATAATGAGCACTAGTAATATCTTTACTTTTACATGACACTAATGTGAAACGAGTTTTGGTTGATCCAGGTAGTTCCATGAATATCATTCTATTAAGAGTGATAAATGAGATTCAAGCTGATGATAAGTTGATACCCAAGGCTCAAACATTATCCGGTTTTGACAACTCGAGCGTCGTAACAAAAGGTGAGATAACACGCACCATATTCGCTGAAGGAGTAGTTAAATATACCAAATTTCAAGTGATAGAAATGGACATGGCTTATAACATGATTCTTGGTAGACCATGAATTCATGAGATAGAAGTTGTTCCATCAACTTTACATCAAGTTATTAAATTCTCTTCACGATGGGGAATATAGCAAATCCGTCGTGATCAACAAGCATCTAGGAGCATTAATTCTGTAGCAGATTCAAGCGCAAAAAGTAAAGAAAAATAGCAATCATAGAATTTTTTCAATGTTGGCAAATTAAAAGGATTACCTCAACGCCTTACCATCCGGTGGGTAATGGGCAAGCTGAATCAACAAATAAAGTCATTATCAACAACTTGAAAAAAATATTGGAGGAGTCTAAGGTAATTGGCCAGAGGTGTTACCTGGAGTCTTGTGGGCTTATCGAACAACAGCAAAAACAAGTACGGGGGAAACACCGTTTTTACTCGTATATGGAGCTGAAGCTTTAATTCCAGTTGAGATAGACGAACCAAGTACGAGATATACACAAGCTACTGAGGATTCAAATGAAGAAGAGATGCGAGTAAACCTGGATTTACTTGAAGAAAGGAGGGAAGCTGCATCAATAAGGATGGCAGCGCAAAAACAACTTATGGAGCGGTAATATAACAGGAAAGCTCGTCTCAGATACTTCAAGATTGGGGACTTCGTGCTCAAAAAAGTTTTCCAAGAGGGCAGCTAATGTAGGAAAGTTAAAACTCCAACGTTAGGGAACGGTACCTTAATAAGTATTCAGTGGTATCAACGAAGGGAAAAGGAGTACTACGGAGCGTAGGAAACAGTTGGAGTGGACNTGAAACTAATTAATTTAACCATAAATTTGCAATTTAAAACTCTTGATTTATCGTTCTAATTTCTGGGCCAAATTTATAAAGAAAAATTTGAAACAATATTATTTTGGTTACAAGCTTTTTATTTGGCTAAAGAAAATCAAGTTTTTTTTATATATTTGAGTAGAAAAATAAGAAATACACATTTAAAACAAATAATAGTTACATTAAATTAAAAATTAATACGATAGCTGGAATACCATTAATTGGTTTTTTTTTGTGTGGCTAAAATAAGAAAATTACAATCAAATAATTTACGCATTTGACCCCAAAAAGAATAAACACACAGTTGAAGCAAATAGAGCTAGCATGAAAAGAAAAAAAAAATTCCTCTTTTTCTGAAAATGCACCGTTTAAACTCCATTACTTCAGCTAAATCTTTCTTTTTATTTGACTAAAATAATGGAGTTTCAACTAAATTTTGCAGATTTGGATTGGAAAAAAAAGAAAGAAAAAAGAATACACAGTTGGAACTAGTATCCGGAACTAATAGCCACTGTATCTAAGAGGGAAAAAATATAATTGAGATAAAATTGCAATGTATATTAAGATGAAACAAGAAGAAATACAGTTGAAAAATAAATATTGAATTTGATCATGTTGTAACTAATAATTAGAAAATATCACATTTGGAAACTTTTTTTTTTTCGAATTCTTACCTTCTCACGTGCGTAAAAGAAAGTACATTTGTGTTCTTCGTACGCCAGCGTCCAGGGGGTCGAGGCTATTAAATTGCCAAATTTAGAGGGTAATTATTAATTAGGCTAACGTAGGTTTCAGGCATAAACTAAATAAATGTAATCTAATTCGGAGATCTATTCTGCCTAAAAAGATGTTAAAGATAAATACACAATTGACAAATTTGACACATACTAATATACTTAGACCTTAGTTAATTAGGGAGCTTCCAACTAATTGTTTCTTTTGAAAGTGTCAGTTCTTTAACGCTTTCACGTGAAATCTTCTTCGACTTAAATTATTTACACCATCTGGCTGGCTCTGATTATGACACATATTAAATCATATGTTATTTTAATTGATTCTCCTGATTGTTTGCGTTAATTTATTTAATAAATTATTCACAGATATTCCAGTAGGTGAAATCTGATTTCTCGAAAGCTACAGCAACGGGGATCCTTATTCCTAAGAATCAATTATTTACATTTTATTTTTAATTAAATATAATGTGAATGGGTTTAATCTTTTTTATGATTATTTATTTGCAGTGACATCTCTACCCTTTTCACATGAATTGCAACATATCTAAATTATCAAAAGCTGAAGAAACTTTACTTATTTTAAATGGGATTGATTTTTTTTTTTCCTCCAAACTATTATTTTAAGGTACACCTAGACAAAGGGTAAACTTTGTTTACCCAATTTTTTGTCTGTTAAAGAACGTGATTCTTTAAGTCAAGTAATTCAGACACAAACTAAAAGTGAAGTGCAAAAATTAAATAATACTACAAAATTTTACGTCTTGTTTAATGGAGTAAAAATCACGAGGTAGACCTTGTAGGATTGAAGATTGGGATTGATACATTTTTTTTTCAAACATTTAAAAAATACATTTACATCATTATCCAAGGAGAACGTGAATCCCATATATAGAGTCTCTTGTGGGGAAGAATAAGGCTAATTATAACCTAAGCTATTTCGTATGATTCTTTGACTTGTCCTAATCTCATGTAATAATGATGTATAAATACTAAAACTACTATTGGCAATAATTGTACATAAACATGAGGTCAAATTCTAAGGTTCTCAACTGTGTTCTCATAATTGTAAGCTGTTTGGTTAATGTTCCTTAGATGCAAATTTGGCAGGACATGACCAATAATGCCTTCCAAGATATAGTAAAGGCGAAATGGCCTCGTGGGTCACTTAAATTTGCTTTCATTTGTAAAGCCGATATACGAACTTATATCGTTTCCATTTGAACACTCAAACTTACATATTTGGTAACTAATAAATCTATTTGACTGTTGACCATGCACATGTGACAGTGGCAGTGGCAGAGGTGATATGGACAAAGTGTGTGCAAGTCACGTAAACTAAGTGCGTGACTACGATAATTTTGATTAAAAAAATATAAAGGCAGAAGAAAAAAATTACAAATAAAAAAGAAAGAAAATAAGCCCCCCTCCAAAATAAGTAATACCCTTATTTCCCCTCACCCCTTTCTCTTTCTTTCCCCTTTCCTCGTTGACGTCTGCACCTCCCCCTACCTCCCCTTTTCTTTTCTTTATCCCCCACTCCAACCTTACCTTGATTCTTCCTCGTTTTGTTCCACAGCCCAGCAGTAGTGAGAAACAAAGAAAAACAATAGATTTTGTCAAAAAAATTATCAATCCTTTCTTTCACATTAACTTCCTCTACCCTTTTGTATCGATCTCAAATTGGAAGACAGCAAGAGAAAGACTATCGGAAAATTGACAAATTTTGGTTGAAAAATTCTACTTATGCAATCCGACTTCTTCTCTCTTTCTGATTTCACCATTCGTATCCTTCTTTGACATAGCTCTGCCGGCTCTTTTGTTGCCTTGACCGAATTTTAGTGGGTGGCCCATCGACTCTTTGACTTGGGGAATAATTTTATGAATAGTGTTAGAAGTTAAAGATGGAAGGAATTTTATGAAAGTTCATGGTTGATTGAGTGGGTCAAGTGATGGCTGGGATTTTTTTCCCGATGGCAGCACTAAGATGTGTGGAAGAAATAGTGAAAGAAGTAAAATAAGAAATTAATTTTGATAAATTAGTTTTAAAAAAGGGACCCACATATGACACATGTAAAATAATAAATGGTCTTAGCATTTGACGTGTTCTTCTTTCAGGCAATTGAGTTACACGCGGGTTTATTTATACTCAATTGATTGAGTTGATGTGCTAAAATGGGAAAATTCAAACTTTAAATATCGACTTTAAAATCTCGTATAAGTTTAAGTGGCCTCGAAGCCATTTCGCCCAAAGTAAATAATATTTAAATCGTTTCCTATGATCCACATATGACAACATGATTCCTTATACTCCGTACATTTTGACTTAAAAATTTTGGATAAATCTCTATTCTCTCTCGAGGCCATAGTTACGGTACAATACAATAATAAACTCAGCATAATTTCAACTGAAAAAATAGTGTGCATGTAAACTTTACTCCTACCTTGAAAAGATAATGAGGCTGTTTTTGATATACCCTTGGCTTAAGAAAAGATGGCAAAGAAAAAACGGTAACAACAAACAATAACACCAGCAAGGTAACAATCTTGTTGATTATTTAAATCCAAAAAAAGAATTAGAAAAGGGGTTAGACATTTTTTAGTTGGATAAAGACATTTGCTTGTGCCTAACATGAGAAAAGAAAAGTAAATATACAACACTCTCTTTTTCCCTTTTTATCTTTCGGTTTGGACTTATAATATTGTCTGTAAATATACAACAAGTTTGTAGCTTAAATATGCCCTTTTTTCTATTGCAACTTAAGAGTGCTTGCATATTCAACATTTACTAAGATTGGCAATCTCTTTATAATTTTTTGGTAAAGTTAGATTGCCAATCTTACTTTAACAAATAGCCCTGATAAAGACAGAAAAAGTGCTACTAAATTAGTCCATTAACAAATTTTGTAAGAAACTATACACTAATGGAAATGGTGACACCCTTGTTCATTAGCAAATACTGAGATTATAGCTTTTGGGAAGACAAATAGTTAATGATATAACAACATAACTAAGAGATGTGGTGGGATAGGTGGGAGCTTTTCAAACTAATTAAGAGATCCCAAGTTTGAATCGTGAGAATGGAGAAATTTGTTGTGAGAAATACTTCTTCTAAAGTGAGTAGTAAACCAAGTAAAATCTTGATTAATCGGATCAATAAATTTCAGATACCAAATAATTAGAAAAATTTAATAGTACAAGCAACAAAAGTAACACAACCAATGATTGGTCCATGGCATTTAAAAGAAAAAGGAAAGTTTTATTAAGTACAATCTTCTTCTTTATTGCTTTCCAAGTAGGAAGTCATTTAGGTGCTTTTTCATGACTTTGCTTTTATTCACAAAAGCCCACTTGTCAAAAATTAGCAAGTCCAGTCCAAAATAATAAGTGTAAAGAAAAAGCATTGTAGTTAACATTTTTAGCACAGCCATTCATGTCTAGTCCTTGTGCATCAGTATTTATCAAAATTTCACCTCAAATTGTCAGGGGTCATTGTAGTGCTTATCTGATGCAATAGTTGTAACATTGTCAAATGAACATTAATATTTCATACAAAGGGCTTATCATATTAACGAAGACAACAACAATAGCCCAGTAAAATCCCACAAGTGGGGTTTGGGGAAGGTAATGTGTACGCAGACCTTACCCCTACTCCGGAGGAATAGAAAGGTTGTTTCCGATAAACCCTCGTTTCAAGAAGACGAAAAGAGACAGTAGATCAGAAACAACAACAGAATTATATAAATGAAGAGGAAAAAAAGAATTTTAAAAAGCAGAGTTATGAGAGCCATAGAATCTGCTTATTATCTGCATTAAGTGAGGTAAGTATTCAAGGAAAAGGATAGTAGCATTTCTTTCATCTTCACAGATTTAAGTGTTTTTGTTTGCCACTAAATGTGCAAGTCAGATGATGACTGTAGGTATAGACTTTGCCACATCTTAGAGGCCCACCTTTATTTGTATAAAATTCTGACCTGGCATTAGCTACACCAAGTGGTCAACTTCTATGAAGAATACAAAATCCACAGTCCACACAGGAGAGAAATCAAGATATTAGATTAAGTCAATACTATTTGGTACCCAAGAGAACCTTATCCTCATCTTTACGTGAAGGTGTGGAATGAAACCAATAAGAGTGAACTAGCCGTCAATGGAGCGGGTGGAAATCATGGGAGACTTCGTTCAAGCCTCAGCATAGACCAAAAATTCTAGGTGATACTCTCATCTGCCTGCCTGAACATTAGTGACCACAGTTACTCGAGTATTTGTGTTGGCGCGAGGTGGCAAGTGCTCGAAGAAATAGTCGAGCTGCGCCAGCTGGCCAAACACTATAAAAGAAAAGAAAGTCCCAAAATACAAGCCCACCAACCAAGCTAACATTAGAAGGCTATCGCTATATCCTTCAGGCCAGGTCACCACACCTAAAGTTGCCACAGTGGAGAGGGACATCCAAGAAAAGAAAGCATGCATGTGAACTAATAGAGAAAAGTTGCATCAATCCAGGAACGTAGAAGCCAGACTAGAGGAGACATGATGTGAAATCCAGAATAGCAACAATTCAAGAGTAACCAGCCAACTAAGAAGATGTAATATCTGCATATAAATGACATGTCATATTAGTAGACTAGTACAGTAAGATTTTCATTTTAATCAACCGCCAAACAACGGTCAGCCACAGAAAAAGTATCAAACAATTTATGTGTTTATTTTAAGGTCGAAGACAATGTTTTTTGTACATCATAGCTGCCATTATCAGTCTTATGTAAAACCAAAACAAAAGGATGTCCCTCCTCAGTTCTCAATCGGACTGTCCCACAGAACAAAAGACGACGAAAGCGCCTATCCTGCGAAGGTATTGGAACCATTGAATGCTTCTATCTAAGCCAAGTATCTTGGAGATATTTTTCTAGAACAAAGTTGAGAGTTGCAACCTCCCCATCCAAAGTCATAAAGACAAATCACTCTAGAGTTACAGCTTATTGATTGCAACCCTACCTTACATCATTCAGGTGCAAGATTCATTCAATTCCAACAAGGCAACAACTATTTTCCTGGTTCACTTTATCCACACAAAAAGAAAATAAAAAAAAATATCACAAGCATAGGTTTGGGACTGCATACAATTGCTATTGATTCAACAGGCTTTACACGCCCTCTTAATGCTGAATAGGCATAATTCCCTGCCAAAGGCACTGCTATCTGATTAGCACAGTCACTGCTTAACAATATTAAAAGGATCAAAACCGCAAACTCATACAAAACCATAAAACCTGCCCAACCATCAATCAGAGTTGTATGCATTATACGAGCAGAAAGCAACTGACTGGGATCATTCAATACAATGGTATGAACACAGTACTAAGGCAAACCCATGGAAACACCCCGTACATCCAAGATAACCAGACAATATGTAACTTTATTGCATCGAAAGGACTATAATGACTATATAGCCCTTTATGAGCAAACAGACAGAAATAACGCACTGCAAGTGGGAGTCTGGTAAAGTAGATTTCTACACCCACTGGAAGTCTGGTAAACTAGATTTCTGCAGCCACTGGAAGTCGGGTAAATAAAATTATTGCGGAAATTAGGGCTTCTGACTTGGCTACAAGACATACCGGTGAGCAACTACTACTAAGAGAAACAGCCCTTGCGTATCTGATACAATTAGATTACAGTATTTCTTTCACCTCATTTTTGTTGTTTTCTTCTTCTTTTTTTCACAATATCATGGGGTGCACAAACTGAAAAACTGATTTTTGTGCTATTAATATAAAGACTTGTTCTTCTCTCTTCTACAATTTTCTACTAAGTGAATACCAGACAGCCACAACACCACATTCTCATTTACAAATCACCATCCCACAACTATACTGGGACAACCTCAGGTTCGACAGGCGATGATGATCCATTATCTTCTACAGTCTTATTTCCAGGGTTATTTTTGGTTTCTGTGTTCTCTTCTTCAAATCCTTGCTTGAATCTATCGTAGTTCGTGGGCTCAAGGCTCTTGAATGGTCGTTCACCTAATACCCGGACCAGATCTTCTTGATGAAGGACCTCTTTTTCAAGTAGTAACTCTGCAATTTTAGCCACATGTTCCTTGTGCTCCTCTATAAGTTGAACTGTGCGTTCATAGGCCTTGGAGACCCATTCTCTAACTTCACTGTCGATAATTGCTGCTGTCTTGCTACTGTAAGGCTTTGACATTTCAAATCCATCTTCTCTTTGTGGGAAAGAAAGAAGACCAACCTTGTCACTGAAACCATAGACTGCCACCTGGGCATACGTCATTTTCGTGACTTTCTCCAAATCATTTTGCGCACCAGTCGAGATCTTCCCAATCAAAACCTAGTCAACAAATAAAATCCAAATGACTACGTTTTCAGAAATCTTATTTAGCCGATAGAAGGTACGAAAGTCAAGCTGCTAAAATGGTAGAAAATTGAAGCTTCTGAATAATATTTAACAAACAAAATATTCATGTATAACAGGAACTAAATGTTGTCAGATAGTAAACTAGTAAGGAACTTATCCTATAAGACTCCACTCAAATCAGAGCCATCTTATCCTGACCTCCTGCTCTGTTGAGCTTTTTTTTCTTTAAGATTCGAAAGCAGATAATATAAAAGCCAACATCATTGCACATCATATGACATATCGGTCCCATTCCATTTATTAAGCACACTAATCTGCAAAAGTTAGGTCTTTGGAAAGAAGCCTTCTTTTTATATGCCTAAAGATGTGTTGCATAACTTTACGCCCTAATTAGATTTAACGAGAACTATGGAACTCCCAGAGTTTAAGTCATAAGATATTCACCTTCTACTTAAGTCATAAGTTTCATCTTCTACTAGGGAACCTTGTTTTTACGGGGGAAGTTACGGAGAAGTGGTGAGGAAGTCTTCTAATTCTTGGACCTTGGAAATACATTAGCAGACTCATCTGGGATGAATTCTATCAGAATGCCTACTTTTCTGCAGGAAGTGGGACACTCATCAAATTCTGGAAAGATAAATGGCTAGGGAACTGTCTTCTAAAAGATGACTTTCCGAACCTCTATCAGATCTCTTGTGATCCTGACTCATCCATTGCTCAATACAGGGAAAACAACAGTTGGAACATTTTTCTTACAAGGTATATACAAGACTGGGAGTATGAGGAGCTGCTAAATCTACTGTCAAGGCTAGAGAATAATGGAATCAATGCTCATGCAGTGGACAAGCTAAAGTGGGGCAAGTCCAAGGAAGGTTGCTATTCTGTCAAGGCTGGATATACATCTTTGACAGCACAAAATGAAATGGTAGAAAGCTGGCCATGGAAGCTTATTTGGAGAACAAGAGCTCCTTTAAAAGTCACCTGCTTTTGTTGGACTGCACTACAAGATGCATGCCTCACTCAGGATAATCTAAGGAAAAGAAGCTTCCAGATTGTAAATAGATGCTACATGTGTCAGAACAATGAAGAAATCAACAGCCATTTGTTTCTACACTGTCCAGTAGACGCTGATGTGTGGAACATGTTTCTCTCACTTTTTGGACTCAACTGGGTCATGCCTCAGAGCACCAAGGAAGCCTTTAGAAACTGGAATACATGGAAAGTTTATAACGCCATCAAACAAGTCTGGAGAATGATCCCTGCTAGTATTTTTTGGTGTTTATGGACAGAAAGAAATAGGAGATGCTTTGATGGTGTATCAACTCCAATTCTCTCTATTAAGGCTAGGTGCATAATGTTTCTTTTTAGTTGGCACAAATAGTCCCCTGTAGACACCCCTGATAGCTTTCTGAACTTTGTCAGCACCTTGGTCTTAGATTAGCATTTCATGTATTAGAGCTGACTTAGTTCTTTTTGCTGTATTATCTTTTGTACTACTGCATCTTCTTGATGCCATCAATGAACAAGTTACTTCATCAAAAAAGAAGTGGCGAGGAAGTCTTAGGGGGTCCTTTTCCGTTTTGTGCAGGATATTGAGTTCAAAAGAACTTAACACTATAATTCAATACCTTCCCATGTTACTTAAAGAACATACTTCAGAAGACTAACAAAATAACAGCACACTCGCAGGGCAGAATATCCGTACAGTGCATAATAAGGTTTCTGCCCTGTACCTAAAAGTTGGCTTCTGGAATACAATTTAGTATTGAAATCTATATTTGGGACCACCGCACTGCCCACATGGTCAGAATAGTTTCAAGTTACTTGCGGGACAGAGTATCCGTACAGTGCATAATAAGGTTTCTGCCCTGTACCTAAAAGTTGGCTTCTGGAATACAATTTAGTATTGAATTCTATATTTGGGACCTCCGCACTGCCCACAGGTGAGAAGAGTTTCAAGTTAACAATTCTTAGTGTCGACAGGAGAAAATATGAAAGCAAGATAAAACTTTTTTTTTTGACATATTCACCTGCTCAGCAGCTCGACCTCCAAGAGTCATGCATGTCATATCAAATAGCTGCTCCTTAGTCATCAAAAGATTTTCATTTGGAACATACTGAGCAAATCCCAAGGCTGCAGTACCACGAGGAACAATTGTCACTTTTAGCAACGGTTCTGCGTATTCCAAGAACCAACCAGCAACAGCATGACCAGATTCATGGTAGGCAACTGTCCGCCTCTCTAGCTTGCTTATGACCTGCAGAGAGCCCAACGAAAGCTTTTAAATGTGACATCATCCAAAACAAACACAAAAATTACGTTTAACATTCCAACCTAAAACTGGAAATTTCTAACACTAGTCACTGCATACTTCTCCAAAAGTGGGCGTCCTCCCAACTTCCCTTTTTAAAAAAAGTAGAAAGAAGAAAATAGAAAAGAAAAAGGACCAGAATGCATAGAAAAGGACCAGAGCGCATGGAAAGGTCAACCTTTGCTTTGCCCACCTACCCTCTCCATGCCAAGTGGGTTCCATACTCATCTCAAGTCAACCAGAAGCAGTTACATTGGTGTTAAACCGGAGTATATATGCTCCATAATGTTAATTCTTACACAAAATAAATAGTGCTCAATACCCATAACCAAACATTCCCAAAAAACTTAATGGACATCCCTGGATGCAGCAGCAAAGGACCAAAAGGTCATCATAACTTCCAACTCAACCCTTCAAATATTGAATACCTTCGGACCGATGATGCACGCAAAGTTTTGGCTGACAGGATATTCAACAAATGGTCACTCCAGTTGTAGCTGACTTTGTGGGACACTGGGATAAAAGCGGCTATTCTTACAATATTGAATGGGTATATTTGGATCCTAGCCACCTAAAATCAAAATTTTCCTTCTGCTACAAGGAGTTTCAGGGCTCACCTTTAGAAGAGTGTTTTGCACCCAATTGACCATAAGTATCTCATCAAATTAGAAGTTCATTTTTTTCAGGTTAAACACTTCATTGAGTGTTCATAACCTCCCACCATTCCCCACCCCCAAAACAAGGGAGAGGAAGTGAAATAAAAGAAATACTTGCCTAATACTGTAAAGGAAAATAGAGAAATTCTAATTTTATAATCAGCTCTAAAACTTGTAGACCATTATATCAATATATCACTCCCCCCAGAAAATAATGACAACATCTTCAGATAATGCCCTTATCATAATGATATATGTTTTCTAGTAGCAACTGAGTGGTAGATATGTAAATCCAAGCACTTCTCTTTTCATTTTTTATTTTGCGATAAGTCACACAAATCTGAACATTTCAAGCTGAAAACGATGTATTCCATAACAATCCAGAACAAAAAACATTATTTGAAATGTCTAGTGTAGGAAATGTGCTAGCTATCCACCAATGAAATATAAATGCAAAGTAGATAGTGGAACGGAAAAACAGAGGATCGGATACCTTATTCTTCTTCTCGAGACCTCCAATTACCCTGTCTATTGCTGACTCAAAATGTTGCATTGTAATTATTGTACTCTCATTTCTTGCGGCAATTAAAGCAGCTTCATTACAAACATTTGCAATGTCTGCTCCGGCAAATCCTGGTGTTAGAGCAGCAAGCCTCTGTGAATAAAAGGCTGCGTCGTGGTCAAGTTTCAACTTGCTCAAGTAGATCCGGAATATCTGATCACGGCCTTTTATGTCTGGTTTATCTATGGTAATTTGACGATCAAATCGACCGGGTCTTAACAAGGCTTTGTCTAATATATCAGGTCTATTTGTGCCAGCAAGTACAACCACACCTGATGTGGTTGCAAAGCCGTCCATTTCAACAAGCAGTTGATTTAAAGTGCTTTCACGTTCATCATGTCCTCCAGAAAAGCCACCCCGCCCTCTTGCTCGACCAATGGCATCAATCTCATCAATGAAAATTATACTAGGTGCACACTGTCGTGCCTCCTGAAATAAGCTCCTAACTCTGGCTGGTCCAACACCAACAAACATCTCCATAAAATCTGACCCAGAAATAGAGAGAAAAGGTACACCAGACTCTCCAGCTGTAGCTTTGGCAAGAAGTGTCTTTCCAGTCCCAGGAGGACCCACTAGAAGAGCACCCTTGGGTATTTTGGCTCCCAACTGCTCATATTTCTTTGGGTTTTTAAGGAAGTGGACAAACTCCATGATTTCTTGCTTTGCCTCGTCACATCCAGCCACATCTTTGAAGAAGACCTGTACCAAAACATGTCAACAGACTTTCCAAGAATTAATCATGATATACCATGACATGAAACATCTTCAAATCTAGCTTTTAAAAACACTACGAATACTTCTGAATCTGCACCCAAGTCAGACACTAATGCATGGCTAGAAACTAGGACTCACCTTATTCTTGGCATTTTTATCCATTTTCGTGAAATGTGCTTTACCAATGTTAAATATTCCACGAGCACCTTTTCCACCAGGGCCTCCAACACCTATTCCGCCCTGCACTCTTCGTCCCATAAAATAAAGGACAGCAAGAATCAACACTGTTGGACCAAACCTCATCACTTCTTGGAACCAATTCAACTCATCAACATACGTAACAGGAACATAATTATGAGGATCTATTCCTAATGCTTCCTGTGCTTCTTCAAGCTTCTCCTCGAATGACTCAACACTCCCGATGTTAAAATAATACTTGTAGTGGCTTGCATTTCTTGTACCATTTCTACCAGTTGCAGGACCTTGAATAGTGTCATCACCAATTTGAATAGGACCGGGTGCAGAGCTCCTCACATAAACTTTGGCCACAGATTTGTTAGAAACAACAATTCTATCAACAAGACCAGCTTCAAGTAGCCTGTTTTTGAACTCTTGGAAGCTAATCTGAAAATTTACATTTACAAAGTCACCATAAGATGATCAGAAAGAAAATTACAGAAGACAATCAATCACTGAAGATAACAGAACTGCCCCTCGATTATATTAGAACCTGTTTTACTCACCAATCATCAGTTAAACGATGAAACATTTAGAAAAAGTCACATCGTTTCAATTATTCACAGATACATAGCAGAAATTCTTCCTCAATAGTATATGTTTAAGCAAGAACAAAATATCGGCAAAAGTAGAGGCAAATGGTTGTGTGACGTAGAATGAGCACTGAGATACAGTCTGATTTTCCATGTTCATGCAACAAGTAGGCAATTTACTAGCTAGTGGAACACATGGCCACTATCTCATGTCTAAACTTGTCATCAATAGGATAATAGAAATGGTGAATTTCTTGTTCTGACATGAGCTGTAAACTCTACTCCAGGCAACGATAAACCGAATTTTGGATTTGTAAAAAACAGGTAATACTAACTAGTAACACAAAGCCGGTGTATCATATAAGAACCTAAGTCTTTATATTACCATAAAGGCCATATTCATAGGAAAACATTATCAAGTCTTCCATAACTGTTAATTTTCCTTCGAATAACAAAGGAAAAAAGTTTACATTGTGGACTGGAAAAATGTTGTCTTTTTAACGGGCTAGACCAGAAAAACAGTATCATATGAGGAAAAGGCGACAATCTCCATCAGATCAGTAGAACTATAAAAGCTCTAGCATATCAAAGATGGTCCCATGAGTAAATCCCCAATATAACGCAAATGATATGATCTCTTGAAGAACATAGTAGCAGTAAGGCGGGGTAGAACTAGAGGCCTAAATCCAAAGCTTAATAAAAGGCCTTAAACTTTTTTAATAAAATTCATGTATTAATGAGATAAAAGATTTGTTCTCTAATTTAGATTAACCAAACAGGACAAAGCAAAATATCTGATTTAGGAAAACTTAGTTGAAATTGGAAAGTAAATAGTCAAAATAGGAAAGTGAATGAATATACGCAGAGGAAGAGAAAAACGCAATCAAAAGGAGGCAAACGTACTAATTAATGAGAGGTGAAGAATTTTACAGCATCTACCCTGCCGAAACAGCCTCAAAAAAATCCTAAAAAGCAATATAAATTTGAAATCTTTAATAAATAATAGTTAATAAATTATATTATAATATTTTTTTGGTAATTAATTACTCCCTCCGTTCCAATTTATGTGAACCTGTTTGACTGGGCACGGAGTTTAAGAAAAAATGAAGACTTTTTGAATTTGTGGTCCTAAACAAGTTAAAAAGGGGCCCAAATTATTTGTGTGGTTATAAAAGCTTCTTATTAAGGGTAGAATTGTAAGTTTAAGCTAAATTGTTTCCAAATTTAGAAAGGGGTCATTCTTTTTGGAACGGACCAGAAAGGAAATAGATTCACATAAACTGGAACGGAGGGAGTATATTATAATATTGCATATAATAATTCAAGTTTTGGGCCTTTAATTTTTGAGGCATAAAGCAATGGCTTCATTGCCTCGATTTTGAGCCAGCACTCAGTAGCTAGTTTTATCACCCTACCGCTTTCCGAAAAGAACAAACACACACTTAAGGACAGCTAAACCTACCTAGTCTTTATTACTATCCGATATCTACCAGCAAATGTTTCCATGTGATGCCTCAACTTACAGAAGTTGTGCATTTCTGATCATTTTTCCATTATGAGCTCTTCTGTGAAAATTTGAACTGCAAATCTTCTATAGCCAAAAAGCTAAAGGAGAAAATTTCAAATCATGGAAAGGTAAAGAACTGTTATTTCTACCCTACATTAAACGTCCTCTATCCAAGTAACTAATTCTAAGACTTCTACAAGACATTCTATTTTATTCTATTTTTCCATAGAAATATATTCGTTGAACTGTGTTTTTGTTTCCATTAGAATTAATGTAGAGGTATGTTGGCTCACATAAATATTGAAATGTTTAAGATCATTTCTTACATCGAGCTAACACTCTAATAGGGCAAGGGAGAAAAAAGCTGAAACGAGAAGATCGGCAAGGGAGAAAAAACTTTGTTTAACCACTAACCTCCTGCTGCTCTCGAGGAGTTAAGAGGATAGATGACAGAATAAACCCAATAAATAACAAGGGTGTTAGTAAATTGTAATTAAGCTTCACGAAATTCTCCTGAGGATTTCCTTGTTCACCTGCACCTTCCTCTGCGACAATACAAACCAAAGCAAGAATTTATTCATTGAAAAACAACCCATAAATAAAACATTAAACAGAAGAAAAATATGGATTTCTCAGTGGTTTTTCATAATTCTACAACCGATTCCTTAAATAAATTGCATATCCATATTAACGCCAAAATGAAAGAACAACATTCGCAAGAATATCGCATCATGAATACACAATATAGAGCGTTCAAGGAATTAAACATATCAAATGAAGCACATAAGGATTCATACAGCGGATAGTTGTTGGTCTATGCATTAAAACAACCACAACAGCAAGTATGCCTTCCAAACAAGTTAGGAACGGCTATATGAATCCTCACTGACACTGTTACTCCATTTAAACTCATCTCATGCCAATATTATGCAAGGTTTGTAATGTTGGTTTATACGATACGTAAAGGAAACTTCACTCACACTAGAAAAAATCCATATATTTCCTTGATCATACATTAACCAATACATAAATAAGTAAATAACACACCACTGCATACCTTTGCCCGACTCTGCCTTTTGACTATTCCCTTTGGGAACTTCTTTCTTCTCCTTTGGATAATAGTTCTCATAGTCTACAAAACAACAAATTCAATAGATAAGCAACAAAAACATTAATTAATTTCTCGAAAATGCTCAAATTATTCAAATCTATTCTCACTTCTTCTTTTTGGCCCTTCGCTACAGAAAAACCTCCGCAGCCTATGATTTGCAAAAACTGAATCGAGTTCCGACAAATACACCTTACTCAACCCCTGCTTTCCACTTCCAATAGACGTCAAATAGGCTCTCGCAAACCTTAACCCGCCATAGACGCGTGTAATGGACCCACCGCACGTTGCTACTTCATCCAGCACCGCGGACCTCACGCCATATCCACCACCATATACAATTCCCTAAACCAAAGAAATCGGGGGAAAAAAATTTAACAAATTTTTCAAAAATAAAATCTACATAAATAGAGCTATTAGTGAGCTTACTTTGTGAATATTGGACCGAGAAGACTTAGAGAGCGAGCGGCCAATAAGTGAAAGCATCATATTTTTGGTAATTCTGGTAACATGAAATTGAAAATGTCAAAACCCTAGAAATTGATTCTGAAACGGTTACTTTGAAGCCAATTGATTGAAAATGTCACCGAAAATGCTAACAACAGCTCTAATATTAACAGATTTATAGGATCCTTTTTTTTTTCTTTTTCTCTTTTTTTTTGTGAATTACAATAGGCTATGTTTAGTTTAGGTCGGATACTTTGCAGAATCCAAGAAGTTTGCGGGAACAGAGGAACATGGAGAACCGGGAATGAACCGACTGTGTTACTTTGTCAATTTACTTATTAGACCTTGTTAGGGGAACTTGTTTAACAGGTGTTTAGGGGTAATTTTGGCATTTAAGGATCTTCTTTATGGTTATAGGATAGGCCACAACTTTGTAATCAGATCCACGGACGAAAGCTGGACTTATTTAGGCCCATTTTTTGTGTCTATGGGCTAAAAGTGTGATTCATTGAAGTAAAAAGAGACTTTTTCATTCCTATACCATATATGAAACCTTATTATCAAAAATGTGCATAGTTTTATATTTACCCACCATGTTCACAGTTATTCTACAAAAATATACCATTCATTAAATACCAATTATTAGGAGTTGATTCCTTCCTAATTAGGCGCGCTACAAATCTGGAACTAAATATTCTTCCAGATATTCCTATTTAGGCGCGCTACAATTATGGAAGTAAATATTCTTCCAGATATTTTCTACCATTGACAGCCATTAAAAAGCTTGAAAGCTTTGAATTCAAATTTGGGTTTTCAAAAATCATTATTTGTTTGGATTGGGTGTTGTTGAAAATAATCAGGAATATGGTTTGGAGTTTATATCTCAATTTTGAGGGGTTTTGGTGAAGATTAGATTTGGTTTTGACTGAATTTCAGATTGAAACTCGAAGAAGAAGAAGAAGACATATTGCAGAAATTGTAGATAAATTATATTCTGATTGTAGATGCTTTATTTTCTGTTTTCATAAATAAAAAACGGCTAAAACTTCGACAAATCTTCTGGAGAAAAATGCAATTATGTCAAAAATCACAATTATGCTACAATTAAATGGGAATTGGGATATAAAAACTCAATGTACCCAGTTTGTAGATATTTTGTAGATAAATTGTATTTTAATTGTAGATGCTTTGTTTTCTGTTTTCACAAATCAAAAACGACTAAAACTTCTACAAATCTTCTGCAAAAAACGCAATTATGTCGAAAATCCCAATTAAACTACAATCGAATGAGAATTGGGATATTAAAATTTAATATACCCAGTTTGTAGATATTTTGTAGATGAATTGTAGATTATTTGTATTCTGATTGTAGATGCATTATTTTCTGTTTCACAAATCCAAAACGACTAAAACTTCTACAAAATCTTCTGAAAAAACGCAATTATTGTGATAAAAATAAGAAATATTGCAATAGATTATAGCATTGATATTGTTTGAGAATTGGGACTATGAAATTGATGGCATATGTCGTGTATGCACGTGTCCTGTTGGAAATGAAACTAATTCACTATTTTTACCATTTGAATTTATCAGTTCAACTGCAATGGCAGCGTCGTTACTTGGGGCAGTTCCTATGGCTCTATCTCTCAATCTATCTTTCTCTCGTTCTCTATCCATATCCGGCGCCTCAGTTTCAGCAACTTCTTCAGCATCAGAATCTTCGAAGGTCACCTTTGCAAACCTTCCATTGAGTATGGAGCACTTGTAAAACCAAAATTTTTAACCTTACAATTATTAAACCACCTAAATATTGAATTTTTTCTTTTACTACTATTCAATTTGATTCGGGGTAATGATATTCTTACGCATTTGATTTCAGTTTACTGTGGCAGAGGCGACAAGAAAACTGCAAAAGGCAAGCGCTTTAATCACAGTACATAAACGTGGGTGAGGGTGAGGGTTTGGGAGAGAGAAATGTGGGAGGGGTGGCATATACGGTACCTTGAATTAAGGAGGGATAAACGCTGCATTAATTGTACCCTTAAAATATACTATGGTATAGAATTGTTAATTTGGTATACTAAGTGTAATTAAGTCAAACCTTAAACATTGAGGGTAATATGATTTCCTATGTGGCACAGGAATGTAAAAATTCCCTTTGTGCAAATTGTAACAATCTAGCCCACTAGTGATACTGTCCACTTTGAGCCTAGGCCCGCATGCTTTAAAATGGGTTAAATTCAAAAATAGTCAGATTTACAACTGGTCGTTCAAAAATAGCCCAGTTTCAAAAGTAATCGATATTTAGCCACTTTTCATGTAAAAATAAATTTGAGCGAAAACACTGTTCAAAAGCCGGAAAAATACGACAGTATATTATGCTGGAGTTCATACACAGGTGCACCGAACTCCAGTATATTATGCTGGAAGATCGGAAGAGCGTNCGGTAGCGTTAATTAAGGAGTGATATACGATACATTAATTGTACAGTTAAAACACATTATGGTATAGAATTGGTAATTAGGTATACTAAATGTAATTAAATCAAACCTTAAACATTAAGGGTAATATAGTTTCCTATATGGAATAGGAATGTAAAAATTCCAAGTAAAAATTGCACGGGGCGCCCTATTTGGTCGCCCCCATTTAACCTATACCTATTTTTTTTTAAACTTTTAACTTGTACTCACTTTTTAAACAACTTCAGCCCCCTTTCTCCTCCTCCTTCTCCTCCTTCGTTTTCTTCTTTCTTCTTCTACAACGATGACTTAAACATTATTTTAAAGTACCCATCATCACGAAGGAGTAGTAGGTGCTACAATCCGCCTCTTGAAGTTGAGAAGTGGCTGGTTGTATTCTATCTTCCTTGGTAATTATTAAACGTGCCCGAAAATTTTAAGATTCTGTCTCTGCAAGAAAACTTAATACTACTTGTGTTTTGGAGCTTGAAGTCACTCATAAGTGCTCGGTTGCCCTATAATCAAAAACTGCCTAAGGCTTAGCGAAAAACATCTGACCGTAGAAGACAACTCAAATCTATAATAAGAATGGGTAGACTGCACCAATTATATGGATCATAGTAAACATATTTAAACATATTTTATCATTAGCGGTGCAGTAAACCAAGGATTGATCAACTAACTTTTGCAATCGTGGCATGGTTCCTACAACATGCTAAAGTTAATCAAATATAGAACAAAAACTTCAGCTCTAGAGCTGAAGTTCCCTAGTTACAAAAACAAAAACTTCAGCTCTAGAGCTGAAGTTCCCCAGTTACAAAACAAAAACTTCAGCTCTAGAGCTGAAGTTCCCCGGTTACAAAAACAAAAACTTCAGCTCTAGAGCTGAAATTCCCCAGTTACAAAACAAAAACTTCAGCTCTAGAGCTTAAGTTCGCCGGTTACAAAACAAAAACTTCAGCTCTAGAGCTGAAGTTCGCCAGTTACAAACAAAAACTTCAGCTCTAGAGCTGAAGTTCGCCAGTTACAAAACAAAAACACAAAAATAAAAACTTCAGCTCTAGAGCTGAAGTTCGCGAGTTACAAAACAAAAATTCAGCTCTAGAGCTGAAGTTCGCCAGTTACAAAACAAAAACTTCAGCTTTAGAGCTGAACTTCAGGCCCGGCTACTAGAATGCTGAAGTTTTGCGTGTTTGGCTTTGCTACTTCAGCCCCGTATGCTGAAGTTATGCGAAAAAGCGGGTACGCTTGCAATTTTTTTTGCAAAGCGTGCACAAGTTAAAACGTGACACAAAAAACGGGGATAGATGCAAATGCCCCTTCATTGAAGAAGATATACGAATTAATTGCACCCATGGCCAGTTTTCACCTTACCATTTGAGCTAATTCAGTGCTTTTCAAATTATAAAAATGGGAATATACTATATTAAAAACTTATTTACCACTTTTCTAAATTATTTTAAAAAATAAATTAAAAAAAATATTTACCACTTTTCTTTAGGTTTCTTAAAAATTACACTGTGTATATATATTTACTAATATATATACAAAACCATAATAAAAGAAGGATCTCTTAAATTTAGGGATTAATTGTAACCGTAACCCTCCCCATTCCTATTCCCAACGTCTGCCAGCTATATTCCCCACATACAAGCACGATTTTCTTCCCAATTTCAAAAGATTTGAAAATTATTCTCTCTTTCATACAAATCAACCAAAAACTCCCTCTTTTGCACATAAATCAAGTAACTATCTCTCTAAAATTGTAGCACCATATGTTTCTCTAAATCAATTGCACCAACAACCATTGAAAATCTTCAACAATTGACAAATCCATCATCATTATCTCTAAATTTATAGCAACAGAGGGTTCGCCATTGGCAATGAAGCTTTGAATTCAATATTCTATTTTTACCAATTTGTGATGTATTTAGATTGAGTGTTCTTGCAAACAATTGAGAATGCTCTTTGGAGTTTATATCTCAATTTTGAAGGTTATTGGTTAAGTTTAGAGTTGTATTTAGATGAAATTTCAGACTGAAACTCAAAGAGAAAAACGTTTCAGAATTGTATCACGATTGTATGATAACTGTATCATACGTGTATCAGCTTTGCATATGAATTGTTTCCGATACATCAATACCTAAAACAATACCTGATACAATACTAATATAAGTATGATATAGTATTGTATCATAATTTAAGTTAAAGTTGGTTTTAGGTGGAATTTTCATATTGAAACTTTAAGAAGATGAAGATTGGAATTTTATCATAATTGTATCACAACTTATGTATCTAGCTTGTATCTGATACATCAATATATAAAATAATACCTGATACAATACTAATACAAGTATAATACAATATTGTATCAGTTTAAGTTTAGAGTTGATTTTAAGTTGTATCAGAATTGTATTAGAATTCTTTTAGGATTGTATCAAATTTGTATTCGAATTGTATCTGAATTGTATCTGATGCATCAATATATGAACAATACTTGATACAATACTGATACAAGTATAATACAATATTTATATCAGAATTGAATAAGTTTTTTAGAGTAGAACCGTGATAAGTAGAAAATTTTCAAATTTCCTCTAATTTTTGCAATGGATCTTTAAAATTGCATAAGATTCCTTTTTAAGAAATATCACCGTACAAAAAGTAAGTATTTTATATTATTTTAAAATATGATTGCTATTGTCTCCATAGAATTTAGAGAAGAAGAAATTGATATCGAATCTCGCTATATCTATCAAAATGCACGAGAATTTTGCTTATGCTAATTGTATGTATTTATGATCGAGAATCTTATGTATTTTTTGTCTTCGAATGGACCAATTTATAGATGAGTGTGTCAGGCAAATAAATCGAAGAAATTAGGGCGTAGATTTGCATAGAAGGAGAGAGAGAAGAGGAAAAAAAAAAGGAAGGATATAATCAAATCCCTTAATTGAAGGCACTAATAATGGTGCAGAAGCTTTTTAAGGGGAAATATATACAATTTGTAAGAAAAATCTAGATTCTTATTAAAAACTACAAAACCTAGAGAAAATAGGTAAATAAGTTCCTATTGTTGTATATATAGGATAAATTCCCTATAAAAATTATAGTAAGCGTTGGGAAACTTCAGGCAAAAGCCTGTGTCGTAGCACATCTACATAAGGCTAGGTTGAAGTATTGGCTAGCTTGTGCTTTTGTTAAAGCAGTAATAGCATGTTTGACCAAGTTTTTTTGGGGCCAAAAGTGCTTTTGGCCAAAAATTAAGGTGTTTGGCCAAGCATTTGGAAGAAAAAAAAGTATTTTTGAGGAGAAGTAGAAGCAGTTTTTGAGAAGTATAAAAAAGCAGTTTCTCTCCAAAAGCACTTTTATGAGAAGATCTTTTGAAAAATACTCTTATTAGAAGCAATTTTCAAAAGCTTGGTCAAACACTAATTACTGCTCAAAAGTGCTTTTCAAATTAATTAGTCAAACACAAACTACTTCTCACCAAAAGCACTTTTTTGGAAAGTACTTTTGAGAAAAGCATTTCTCAAAATAAGCTGATTTTAGAAGTTTGGCCAAAACACTATTGTGAAATTGAGCCATGCAATCTGAATTGTTGTGTATTTCTTCGAGATGAAGAAATGGTGTGAAAGAAGAAGAAAGGAAATTGTTTCATTCAATCTGTAAAATGAGTTGATACACAACTTATATACACATTTCTCACACCTCACACACGTGCACTTCACATGACTGTTAACTAACTCTTAACAGATTGGTAGCACTAACTATGCCAGCTAATTCTAGCTAATCACAGTTAGTGCTAATGTCTAACACTTTGCACTATTCTGCGCCTGCTTCTCTTCATTTCATTACTCCCCTCCAAGCTGGAGGGTGAAAGACATCGAACACTCCTAGATTGGATAGGAGAAGATGATGTTGACTGACTCCCAAACCTTTCGTGAGAAGATCTGCAAGTTGAGACTGTGTGGCAATGTAGTTGGTCTCAATAAGGCCTTCCTTCATCTTTTCTCGAACGAAATGACAATCAATATCTATATGCTTGGTACGCTCATGAAAAGTTGGGTTTGCTGCGATCTGGATGGCTGCTTTGCTATCACAGTGAAGTTGAATTGGTTTAGAAACGGTCACACGTAAGTCTTATAGTAACCCAACTAGCCATACAATCTCTGCCACACTGGCTGCCATACTTCGATATTCAGCTTCAGCTCAGCTTCGACTGACTGTGTGCTGCTTCTTTGTCTTCCATGAGATTAGAGAATCACCCAGCTTAATCACGTATCCTGTGACTGATCGTCTAGTATTGGGGCTAGGGGTGTTCATGGTTCGGTTTGGATCGGTTTTTCCTAAAAAGAAACCAAACCAAGTAAGTCGGTTTTTCAAATATTAGAACTAAACCAAACCAATTAAGTCGGGTTTTCCTCGATTTGGTTTATGTCGGGTTTTGTCAATTTTTCGGTTTTTTCAGTTATTTGTCGGTTTTTTCTTAAATATAAGACATACACTACCAAACACATATTCCGGCGACCACATTTTCAACGTGACACTATCAAATCAATTGCCTTTTGAGAAATCTATTATTTACCAAGATATATTGATGATAATTTAATCAAATAGTGATGAATAATTTAAGGACTCAATTAAAAATATATTATTTTTAACACGAAATGGATTCTTACACTTAACAAAAGAAAACTACCAATCAAACTAGAATGTAAAGGTAAAGAACTATACTAAAAGTGCAAACTATTAACATTTACCATAATTTTTTTGAAACTTTGCATAAAAATATACATATATATAAGTGTAATAATAAATTTGAAATAGCTAATCCTATAGTCGGTTTGGTTCGGTTTTTTTCGATTTTTTCTGATTAAAACTAAAACCAAACCAAATTTGATCGGTTTTTAAAATTCAAAACCAAAACCAAATCAAACCAAAAAGTATCGGTTTTCTTGGTCGGTTTGGTTTGGTTTTCGGTTTGGTTCGGTTTTTCGGGTTTTTATGAACACCCCTAATTGGGGCATGTTCCCCAGTTAGAGTCGCAATAGGCAGTCAATCGAGTAGCTGGCTTATGACTGAGAAAAATTCCTAAACCAGGGATGCTTTTAATATATCTCACCACCCTCAAGGTTGCTTCCCAGTGTGATTTCTTGGGCTGCTGCATGAATTGGCTAAGGACCTGAACAGGGAAGCAAATGTCTGGGCGTGTGATAGTAAGGTAAATCAGCTTACCTACCAGTTTTTGATAACCTGACATATCTTCAAGCACAGGATCATCAGCTGCTCCAGTCAATCTGTCAAACTCAACAGTCGTGAGTCTTGTGTTTGCTTCAATTGGTGTCTGTGAGCACGTGATTTTTGCCCTATATGAATTATTCCCAGAAATTCAAACAAAATGATTTCTTTCATTATTTTGCAATTTTGTGGATTTTTGTGGCATTTTCTGTTAATTGTTTGCATTTTTGTCTGTGCATTTTGATTAATGAAAAATACTAAAAAGGGGTGTTGCATGTGCATTTAGGAGCTAGTTTTAGCATTTTGCATTAATTAGTAATCACGTTATTTTATAAAAAAAAGAAATCACAAAAATATTTCAATTCGCACTTTTAATTTTGACTTTGATTTTGAGTAGTGTTTCTTTTAAATTTATTTTGTGTTAATTATCATATAGGTTTAATTAGTTTTAGGGTTAATCGAGGTTTAGGAATTAATTTAGATTTGTTTTTAGTTGTAATTTAAAAAGAAATTAGAAAAGAAATAAAAAGAAAAGAAGGCAAATGAAGAGAAGAGAGCAGTTGGGCCATTCCTCCACCAGGCCCAAGTCTTGAGCCCAAAATAAACCCCTGAAACCCGCCTGGTCCATACCCATTCCCTAACCCGGCCTGCCCCCGTCCCAAAACGATGCGTTTCGGCCTGTTAAATCTGGACCGTCGAGGTTACAAGATCTAACGGTTCGAGAAGCCTACATCCATAACTATATAATTGTCCTAACGATACCCCCCCCCCCCTTCAGACCCCCCCTGCCTCTCATCTCTCACACTTCAGAGAACCCTCCATCGCCTACCACTGCGCGCCGCTGGCCGGAAATCGCCTCCGCCGGCGGCGGTTGTCCAATGGCCCTGAAATTTACACCATGTCCTCTTCGTCACCTCCCCGTTCCATATCTGCTATTGGTTTCTTTCAAACATCACCCAAACGTCTCAAATAATTCAAACCCTAGCGCCGCAATCGCCGTGTACGGCGGCGCCGTCCCCAATCCCAACCAAACTTACACCGTAAGTTCACCTCCACCCCCACATCACAAATCCACACCCCTGTTACTTCAAATGTTCCTTAAACTTCTCGAATATTGAATCTAAATTCGGAACCTGAGCGGGCATCGTTTCTTCTCCGATTTCTTCACGAGTTTTAGGCTCAATTTCATCGTGGAATAAGGTTATTTGACTGTTCTT